>NW_027094092.1:49899658-49986012 GCF_029207755.1 Chamaea fasciata | reverse complement strand
CTATCATGCCTGAAAGGAAATTATTTGATTCATTAAACATTCCGCAGGTTAAAAACAAATTATATCCATTTGTATTTATTTGAAAATCTAAACAGCAATCGAGCTCACAAACCTCTTCTGGCCTATTAAAACCATCCAGCACCAATTTTAAGAGTGCTTGGGAGGCAGCTTGCAAACAAGTAGCACCCAAAACCATGGACAGACTTTCCGAGAGCTCCATCTAAAACACATTGAGTTTATTTTTGGGACACAAACAGGAACCAAGCTCTTCTGAAAATCTGTGCTTCATTAGGAATTCTGATTATTATTAAAAATCTGGCACTCATTGAAGGTGCTGAGTACTTGAAAACTCAGCGCTAGGTTCTCTTGAATTTCCTGTTGGAGAGTTGCTAATATGCCAGGCAAGGTTTTTGAGTTAGAAATATGTTTAAGCAAATTTTGAGAGACATATCCAGGTACCAGATTATCTTCTTAAAATATGTTTAAATCACTGCTGTGGGAAAATAGGGTGATGTTATTGTCTGATGACATCATAACATCTCATGCACTCAGTGGCTTCATAGAGCTACAGAAATAAAAATCTGAGCAATTTTTACAAAGATCTGGAAATAAAATATATTTTTCGTCTAATTGTTAATAATTATAATATTCACAAAACAGACAAAAATTATTAAAATGGCTGGATTAATTGCTGACATGTCATAGTGGTAGAATTTGGAGAAGCAAAGACACAGATTTAGGGGCCTTACACTCCAAAGCTACCAATACAAAGGGCTGTTCCAAAGTCCAAAGGCAGTTAAAAAACTGTCTCCTAGGTCTGGGAGAAATGACTTACACTGGATAAAGCAGTTCAGTACTGAGAATTTGGCTTTATTTTTCACCTCTGGGCCACACCATTGTTCTGTCATTTTGAACAAAAGAAAAATATTTTAAAAGGATAATATTTCTAGGACTTACAGACTTGCCTTCTCTCCTTAGCTCTTCACATGAAAAAAAACTATGAGATAAATTGCCCTGTGAAATGAGAGAAGTTCTAATGGGTAAAATAATGCAAAAGGGATTAAACACTCCTGGATTTTTGGATAATCTTCAAATGTTTAAATATTTAATGTCTCAAATTTTAAGAGCCATTTGGACAATGCCCTTAATAAGATGAGTTCACTTTTGGTCAGCCCTGGAGTGGTCAAGAAGTTGGACTAAATGATCCTTTTCAGTCCTTTCCATCTGGAACTATTCTATTCTACTTCATTCTATCAAGTGATGATCCTCTATGGGGACCAATGAGGCCAATGGGAAACATAAAAAATACTTAACTTTCTGACAGGATACAAAAAATGTCAAGTGTTTAGGGAGGACACCACTGGGATTCACCAGGAAGAATATGCTACAAGAATGTTATATATAAAAAATATAGAAAAATTAACATGCAATGCAAGAAAAATACCTTTTAAAAGAACAAGAGGCAGTGTTTCACATTTATTCCTCAGGTAGTTGGCAATGTCCTGTCTGCATTGTAATCTGTGGAACATCTGGGTCTGATCTGAGGCTGCTGTTCCACCAGATATGCTGAAAAAGTTGTCCCTTCTCAGGTGGATGTGGACACTGGCTGCATGATGAGTCTGCAACCTTCTGTCCCAGGTGCTGGTTGTAGCAAAGGCTCTGGTTCCTCTTTCTTTGAATGACTTATGTTTGCTTGTTTCCTTCTTCTGCCTTAGGTGGAAGCTAAAGGTATCAGGGCTTTTGAGGGAGACCAGCAGTGCACTTCCTCCTGCTGGTGGCTTTTTGGTGGATGAAAGCTCTGGACACAGTCCTGGTCTGGCCCAGCTGCAGAAAGGTGCTCCTGGAAGGTGAGAATAAATCTATCTCTCTGGAGCACCCTTTGTTCCACCCCCTCAGTGCAGATAACTTCCATCTGCAGCTAATGCAGAGTAACAGGGAGGTAAGACTGCCATGTAAAATGATCTCTGTTTCTTTTCATCTGAATCATTCCAGTGAAAAATTAGTCTTACACCCACCAACGCCCTTAAAGGGATATGCTCTTTTTAATGTGTGAGATGAAGAACAGGAGGAGGATGAGAGATGAAAGAGAAGAACTCTGATAGCTGTGGGATCTAGAAGCTATAGTGCGCTCAATTAATTAGAATCTTCTCTTGTTTAAAAAAAATGGTCTCTCTGTGCACATATTTAAAAACTGGTAATAAAATATCACTACTGCACCACTATGGAGTCTCTTTGAGATGCTCAATGAAATACTTGAATTACAAAGTAACAATTTCTATTGTTAGGAGTTGCTGCTATTCTCTTTTTATTGATGTCATAAAGTAGGTATTTATGAGATGAGGTTATTAAGATCAATAGTATAAATGGAACACCTAATTCTCTCTTTTTCAGACCAGCACAAAGCATTCCTTGGGTGGAATATGTGAGAATAAAAGGTGACTGGATACTGTCAGTTAACCCTAATCCAAATGCAAAGAGCTCACCCTATTAACAATGAGTCATTTTTTACACGTTTCTTAGATCTAAAACTATCTTGTCCCTAAGTAGCCTTTATGAAAGGTACAGATTTGAATTCATTGCAGGATTGGATTTGCCACATTTACAACTAACACTGAAACTCTATTTTTGTCTTTTTTAAAATATGAAAGACAAGATGAAACATTTTATTTTAAAATCCACTTAGTTGCGTGTTTTTTAATAAATATGATCCTTCTTTGGGAAAAATGTCCTATCGCAAAGAACAAAAATCTCAGATTTTAACACTGATACCAAGTCTGCCTATCTACTTAATAATGAGCTGCAAAGACACTATGGTGTGGACTGAGTTAAGTCTGTATACTAATGAAGAATTTAACTTATATTTATATAATTTTGTTGCTCAGATTAAGTTGCAAAAGACAGGTTTTTTTGAGCCAAAAGCAGTCACCAGACTCTCTCAACTATTTCTAGTGATCTGCCTCTTGTTTCCATTTCTCATTTTCAGAGCAGCAATCACTACTAATTTAAGCTCATGATTAAATAATGTCAGCTTAGTTTAGGGGTCATCATTTGGGGAAGATATTTGCCAACAGCTGATCATGTTGTTGTTCTTAATGACCCTGCTCCTAGAACTCCATTCTACAAGCACTTGATAACATCAATGGGATTTGCACATTGAAGCAGGGTTTGAAAAGTACACCAGTCATGAGATGCTACAGAAGACAGTGAGTGCTCTCCATTGCCAAACAAAAAAAAAATTACATAAGATTTTTTTCTCAGAATTATGTTAAACAAAATACTTAGAAATTTTGGATAACTTCAGCAATAGAAAAAAAAAAAACCTTCAAACATTTACATTAAATAATCAAAGCATATTATCATTCTAGTATTGCTCACTACCCTAAAATAATCATGTTTTAATTTAAAAGATGTGCTTTCCAAAAATGCACAGCAAAAATTGCTATGATACTTTAAAACCTAAAAAAACACACCAAAAAAATCTTCAACATCTTATTTCACGAAGACTCACTTCCCTTATTTTAATTGTTTAGTTTGCAGTAGTGTACAAAGAGTTAATTGAAACAGCAAACTGAGATATGAGCTTCTGCTATAGCTATTCCCACTTGAACTGTTGAATGAGAAAAAGTTCCAATACCTCATAGTTTTCCTATGTGGCTACTCACAAAAACTTTGTATCCATTTAAATGATCATAACCAGACACAACAAATTTGCTATGAAAGTTAAAACACATAATCTGATGCATCCCAACACTAACAGTAATAATTGACTGGTAAAGTCTTTTTTCCATGCTACTTATGCATCTCTGAGGGTTGTAAAAGCAGAGGAAAGCAATCTCTGGATTTTGCACCATCAGCTATTGCCTGTCTGCATGTATGGTGACAGGGAAGGGTGTACAAAGCAGGGCTGGGATGGAGGAGAGCTCTGGTGAGGCTCAGCTCTGTGGTGTGTCCCCACGTGCAGACTCCCATGTGCACAGGGCTCTGCTCAGCCCTGTCCTGGGGCATGTTCCTCCTGCACCTGCAACCAGGGGCTGGGAAACCTTTACAGGGCTAATACAAAGCTCACATTTGTGTCATGCTGAAACGTATTTGAGGAGGAAAAGACCCCTGCTTGTCTGCCAGGCTGTCTATTCCCCACACTGTATTCAAAGCCTCTTTGCTGTTGTGCCACAAAGGGTGAATCAGAGAGAGCAGGGAACAAAAAACCTTCTAGATGGCAAATCTGAGTAACAACGTGAGAGCTACATACTGTGCAATGCCATTATATGACTTCAAATCTTTTGTTCTAGAGAACATTATATACCTATTACACACTTAAATATAGGCACTGCTATAGCATAATTAAAATGTTTGTGATCACAGAAATAAAAGGAACAGTTAAAAAGCAAAACTCTATTACCTCTGTAGGACTGCTGAACTTTGGCTGTAGGCACAGAAAGAAAAGCCATCAGCATGAGGCAAGGAGTGTACAGGCCTTTGGCTCCGTCTGAAAAAGCAAGTTAATAGGTAGAAGGGCAATTCTCTGTTGGTGTGTAGCTGTAGAAAACCACTTTCTCTTAGCTCTGCAAGCATGGTTACTTAAGCAGTGTTTTCATACCTGAAATGGTCCTGTGGACATGCTTCAGGGCATAAGCTTTAATGGGAGCTGGGCAACTCTACAGTAATACTTGTTAACCTGTACAACCTAGTACTTGGTGTAGTTTCTTCTCTAGTGAAAAAAAACCTGTACATTTGGTCAAAAAGAAAACAAAAGTACAACCTCCAAAATACTTCAAATTTCAGTTTGAGACCTAGGGCTCTTAAAGGTATTGACCTTTTTTTTTTTTTTTCCAAGAAGACAATAATTTCCATTTAGGAAAAAAAAAAATCCACAGGGAAATGTATAACTGAGCACCTGCAATTAGCTTTATTCGTAGCTTTGCAGATAAATTGCTGCAAACACCATGCACTTTTACCCTTTGTTTTGCTTAAGAATTCTTGAGAAGTCCATAAGTGAGATTGTTGCCACAATTGGGAATCCTCAGTTTAGCTGACAAAGACCTAGCTAAAGTGTTCAAAAGATGTAGAATTAAATGAGGACTTTGGCCTTCTTTTCCAGTCCAATCCCTGAAGATGCTAGATTATCTTCTATAATGTGTTTTGCCATAGTCTCTAGAGAGGACCACCTCCTTAAAAGGACAGCATAGTAATCTAATAAAAATCCAATCTATAGAGATCCATTACTGTGCAACTGAGAAAATCAAACCAAACAAGATACTAATACAAAAGCCTCAGAATTCCTTGGTGCATTTTATGTACTACAGCATTTACAAATGACCACATGGATTGTGTAATATCATCTACTGTGCAGAGTTTCTTTTATAGGTCCCCATGGACTGAAATGTTTAGACGCAACAGACTTGAGCAGAGGGGCCAGTTGTAGATTTAACTGGGAATTCTTATGGTTTTATGGGCTTGTATGTCAGCCATATCATTGCTTTAAAAATTGCTTTGGTATTTAATAGTAGGAGAGCTTGACCCGAACATAGTAACAACACATGTATCCCTTTAACTGCGCTCTGCAAAGGATTGCTGACTGAACTGTAAAGAGATATTAGTTCTGTGAGTTAAGATGTCATTAGCTGCCCAGGAAGGGTAACTTTGTCAATTTTCATTAACACATTTATTATGCTGGTACTTTAAAGATCAGAAGTGTTTACCTGGAAATGGCATTCTGATTTAAATCTCTTTAACGTTTTGAAGGATTGGTAATTTCTTTCTACCTCACTGCTCTTTGAGGAGACTTCTCCCTTTGTTCAGCATCTGTAAATTGCCTATATGTGGATCTCACTTAAGGAAAGAAGAAAAAGATCCTGAGTTACTCAGATCTGTCATAAAACTGTCACTTTGGATTATTGCTTAAATGCTGGCTGCAGGCTGAAAACGGTATGTCCATGCAGCACTCGCCAGTTCAGGTGGGGTTTATAAAAGAGAAATTGTTGCTCTGCGGGGAGATACCTGTTAACCTTATTCATTTGTAAAACTGGTTACATATTTTGGCACTCGCCTGTGCAGTCTGACACTGACAAAGCTTTTGACAAGATGAAGTAGATATACAGTATTTATGTAAGGTTCTCAGAAAGTGCAGGTTCAGAGCAAATTTTATTAACTGCACCTAAGCTCTTTCTGTGTCAACCAGCAACTCTTTGCAGAAAAGACTTCAGATCTTCTGCTCTTTGACCTTTTACAAGATACAAGGCTGGGTGACAGGTGATATAGGACTCTCAATTAGTGGTTCCAGCTTTAGATGCGTTCTTTTGTTTTGTGATTCAGATGTTTTTTACCAGGCTACAGGTTGTGTGGGACAGAAGTTGGAAAACAAGGGGCTTGTCCTGAGAGATGTTTAGCAGCTTCAGTTCCTATGAATACCAATGCCTAGAATAATGAAGGTTTCATCCTGCAACTTGCTGGACTGGGTTTTTTATGACTGCCTGCATTTTGCTGTGTAGTCAAGGATTAACTTCTAAATAATGACAAACTGAAATTTATAATATTGTACATATGTTTGCATACAAAACTTAGCTTTTCTAATTAATATGGCTTACATTCATATTTAAATGTATTTAATCTGACAGGTATTTTTCTACAGTTAGCACAGGAGATTCATCTTACCAGGAATTTCAGTGAGCAAAACTGCAAAAGACAATAATTAAATGGACTAAAATATATGCATTTTGTGTTCATTGTGTAGCCATTATCATTATGGAGGATCTTGTTTAGAATAGAAAAAATACTGATTATCATGTACGTCTTTGCACAGATTCCTCATACATTAAGATTCTGGCACATATTTGAAGAAAATAATGAAAATTATATGAGAGATTTTATTATTACAATGATTTTTCAGCTAGAGAAACAGTTGTTTTACCTGAGCTGTGTAGTTTCCTGGGTAAGGTACAAGAAAAGGACCCTAGGAGGGAGAAGAGTGGAAATATAACACCAGGTGATGCAGGTAGGCACTCATTGGCCTGAAGCTGAATTGAGTTGTGGTTTATCTCTGGGAACATATTTGAGGAAATTCCATCTGAGCTTTCTGAAGACTGAGACTCAGCAGTTTCTAACATCAGTCAACCCAATAAGAGTTACATCTCATGGCATTCAGGACCAAATAAATACTCTATGGTATGTCTAGCTCACCTTTGCAGTGCTTGAGCAATTACTCCAATATCTAGGACACATTACACCTGCTGCACAAGTGGTTCACAGCCAGGCTGTGGACATGCTATGGATCTAATGACCCATCCCTGATGCTGACTAATACTAATGTGGGGGGTGTCAAGAAGAGGATTAAACCTGGAGATGAAATGCTAATAAGGATTTCTGGAATTTTGTTGTGAAAACAGACGTTGCCAGTGTCTTTAAAAAGGTTTAAGGTAATCTGTTGCAGCAGTTAATTTCTCACTGTTTTTCATGCAGGACTGAAGTCCCCACTGCAACACACAACTATCTCATGGTGTGTATATTTGATATTCTACAACCATTCCACCATGGTCATCCTCCTCGCCATGTCACCATGGGTTTCCTTTTCCAGATGTGGTATATTCCTGCCTCACATCATGCCTTTCCTTGGACACTCCCTTTCATGGAAAATATTGCACAGGTTCAAGTTGTTGGCTTGTCTAGGGATTTCTGCTGGGTCAGAGACAGAAAAAGCTACTTCCCCAGCTTAGAATAACCTCTGAGCTTCCCTCTATACCTCCAGACAACCCATATTTTCTGTTCTGCCTTCCAACCCTACTGTGACACAGCAAGACACTTGAATTTTTCCCCTGATTACATACAAGCTTTGCAATATAACTGCTGTATTGCAGGCTGGGATTTCATGTATTGTAATCAAGTATGATCAATTCACTGCAGGTGCTATGGCAGGCAGAGGACATGCAGTCCCTGGTTTCTAAGTGCTCCAAACCTAACCTTTAAATGATGCTACCAAGAGGGGTGATTGGCAGTGCCTTCTGTACTACAAGGAGATAATTGTGGTGCAATGGTATAATCAAGTGAGACTCATTCTGTATTTTTGCTATTGTGGGAAAAAATTCTGATAAGAGCCGTATGGGGTAAAAGACTGGGGTTACAGCAACACAGTTACAGGGTTGTTTTACCCATGCATAGGTATGACTGAGACAAGAAGTGAACTTTTCTACAATATGTGTATGCAGGCAAAGAATCTGAAAGACTGTGGACTCTATTTCTAACTCTACTTCCTGTGACCACTGAAGAACAGAAGAATTTTCAATGAGGAATTAATGTTATGAAGAGGTTTAATATCATATAGCTCATGGCACACGAAAGATCCTTAGCTCTTAGCTCATGATAATCCGGATAGAATTTAACCTTCAAAACTTAAAAGGTGAGTCTGCATTACTTTTAAGACGAGAAAAAAAGATCTATCTAATACTGTCATTCAGGTCCAATTCAAAGTTCTTTAAGTTAACAGGTCTCTTTCCCTTGCCTTCAGTAGGCTTTGGATCATATCCTGGCACAACTCCAAATGGTGTGATAGGTAAAAGTGTCTTTTTTAAGTGCTCCTTGCAATCAGATAAAACTCTTTCCTAAACAGCATCATTCAATATACAGATTGTAGCAGGTAATTGTAATTGTAAATTATTGTAGCAAGCTTAGAATCAACTATTTAAGTAGTCAGCTGGCAAAACTGCAAAAGCTAACTTTTTTCCTTCCTACTTTTCATTTTTCATGGCTCCCTAACTCAGATATTGCAGTGGCAATTAGGATTGAATCTTTGCATGGACATAGTCGGCCTCCAAGCAAATATTTGTCATTTAAAAATCATGGTTCGGTTGAGTAAAACTTGGCAAACTGTTCTAAAACTGTATATATGGCAGCCGTATTTGCAAGTATTAATGCAGTGGGTGTGCACATTTTCTGGCAAAACACACTCTCATACACATGTGGTAACATACAAAATACACAGATAAAATTTCCCAGCACATCAGAAATCTTCAGAGTATCTAACATTGGATGCT
This sequence comes from Chamaea fasciata, assembly GCF_029207755.1. Lineage (NCBI taxonomy): Eukaryota > Metazoa > Chordata > Aves > Passeriformes > Sylviidae > Chamaea > Chamaea fasciata. The sequence continues at coordinate 49,976,989 of NW_027094092.1, read as the reverse complement.
GGCCTAGATGGGATACTAAGCAAGTTCACAGATGATACAAAACTTGGAGGAGCTGTTGTTTCCCTCGAAGGCACGGAGACAAATCACCGCCCATATGAAGTTCAACAAGAGGAAGGGACGGGTTCTGTACATGGGATGGGGCAACTCTGGATGTATGGACAGAGTGGGGAATAAGGTGCTGGAAAGCAGTGCCATAGAAAAGGGCCTGGGGATCCTGGTCCATGGCAAGTTGAACATGAGCCAGCACTGCCCTGGCAGCCAGGAGGGCTCAAGTGTGTACTGGAGGCATCAGGCCCAGCATGGCCAGCCAGGCAAGGGAAGGGATTGTCCTACTCTGCTCTGTGCTGGGCAGCCTCACCTTGAGTGCTGGGGGCAGTTTTGTGTGCCACAATGTAAGAAATATGTAAAGCTGTTACAGAGCTTCCAAAGGAGAGCAATGAAAATAAAGAGCCATGAGGGGAAGCCATGTGAGGAGTGGCTGAAGTCACTTGGTCTGTTCAGCCTGGAGGAGACTGAGGGGGGCCTCACCAAGGTTACAACTACCTCCTAAGGGAGAGAGGAGGGGGAGGCAGTGATCTCTTTGTAGTGACCAGTGACAGGACCCAAGGGAATGACCTGGAGCTGTGCCAGGGGAGGTTTAGGTTGGATACTAGAAAAAGATTCTTCACCCAGAGGGTGGTTGGGCTGGAACAGGCTCCCCAGGGAAGTGGTCACCAAGAGTGACACTGAGATAGTTCAAGAAGCATTTGGACACTGCTTTTTGGTACATGGTGTGACTCTTGGGGAATGGTGCTGTGCAGGGCCAGGAGCTGGACTTGATCGTCCTTGTGCCTCCCTTCCAACTCAGCATACTCTGTGATTTTGGATGTGCCTTCCATACAAAAACTGCTTGGTATTTTATATTCACTGGCATAATAGACTCTAATCCCTCCAAAAGGAGTCTTAACAACTAATATTCACATAGGCACACATTTTGAAAGCACACACTTCAGAAATATGGAAATAAAAGCATAAAAGGTAAATTTACGTTTTCACACATAATAGAAATTGTAGAATATTAGGCTTTTTACAAATGTCTCAACAACAAGGGGGGAAAGGAGGGAAAGATAGAGGTGTTTCAAGATACTTCATAACACCTAATGCTTAATTATCCAATTATAATTACTAACTTACAGTTTCATCTTGCCAGCTGCAGAAACACTGAGAAACCTTCACTGTTGTTAAATTTAATGGGAATTGAGGTTGACCAGCAGCTATCAGGAGTTCTCAAAATTGGTAGGACTGACCCCTTTGAACACACACTCTCGGTACTTCATGATCAGCAAATGAGACACTGCAATGGATGGGAGGAACTCGCAGCCAAGAACTCACTGCCTAAAGCTGAGGAAAGAATTAGGGATGGGAATAATAATGAAAGGAGAAATTCATGCCAAACCAAACACAAGGGGTTTAAGCCAGCACAGTACCAGAAAGAATGACCTAAAAAGATCACAGGTCTACTCTCTGTCAGTGCAAAGATATTTTATCAGCTTTCTTCTTCAGCAGCTCTAAGTGACTCAATATATTAACTCATATGGCAGACACTACACTACTATAAAATATAACCAGTTGAATTTGTGGCAGATTGGAAACTTTCATTTAAAAATGTCCATGCTTGTCAACTCAATTAGATGAGAATTTACTGGCAAGACAAGATAAGTAAGTCTTGCCAAAATACAAGAAAAAAGGCAGACTAATCAGATAACCGTCTGAAGCAGGTACAGCTCACCAGGCATGGCATTTCCCTCTGCCTAAATGTTTCCTCCACTGCATCTGTGTGTTAGTATTGTCCCATCCCTGAACTGGCAACAAGTTCTGCTATTCCAGGTTGCCTCTTTTGCCATCTTGCTCCTCTTTGACAGTCTAAATCCATTCTCTTTTATTCTGATGACAGTGGGATGCAGTGAGGTGTTCTTTTTTGCCCATTTTTGCCTATCATCTAGATGCCAACCCAGCTCTCTTATGACCAAATCACAGTACGCTCCAACAGCCAAAACTCACCAATATTCCACAGGTGTAGACAGACCACTACTATCAAGGGGCTCTCCCAAAACTCTTACAGTGAATGGCATTGGGTTGGGATTTTGGTTTGAGTTTCTTTTGGAAACTTTTATATACTAATAAAAATTGAGCTGCTATTATGTGATATACATCTAATTAAAATGTACTATAATTGTTGAAGTATTTTACTGAAGAGATTTTCCTTTTCAAGCAACAGGTTTGGCAGATGACAAAAGTTGTGGTTTCTCTGCTGTTGCAAGGAGCTCAGAGTTAAGTACAGAGGGTGGGGTCAGCCCTGGACATCAACCCCCACCCCAGGAATGACAGCATTTTTCACTAAGCTCTCATGCTCAAGGCTTAAGACAGGCTTTCTGCCAAACACTCAAGTCCAAGACAAATAGCCTATGTGGGTGTTTTGTGCACAAAGATTACTGAAGTTCATTTTAGCTAGATGGATAAACCTTTTGAAATCTGGCTTGTTAGAGTTAACTATAATATGTATCAGAGTTGGCTGTTTATTGAAAAGCACTGTGAGAGGAATGTAAATTACCCATGAATCAGAATGACCTGATGGTGAAGTACCAGCAGCTCTTGGTGAATATGTTGTCACCAATTCTTACAAGAAATGCAACCATTTATGTATAGTTGATTTTTTTTTATGACTATGTTCCTGTTCTGTCTTTTCAAGTTTTCCATTTTTCCAAATAAAAATAAGGTACAACTCTATGGAATTTGCAAGAAAAATTCCAAAATTCCTAAACATCATGATTTTTCATTTTTTTAAACACATATCTATTCCATAAGGCCTATTTTGGTGGCAGGGCTGAAATCTCGCTGTGGGTGAAAACTTAAGTGACTCAAAATTGCACTTTGACTCCAGCTTTATGAACCAGAGGAGGTTTTTGATTTATTTTATTTTAATATCAGAAGGTGAAACTCTGGTTTAGTAACTGCTCCCATTCTTCCACAGCCTGCCAGCAAAACAGAGAACATGCCTGACTCATTTTCAGGTATTCTCTAACTTGGTTGTTCACCCTTTTTCGCATTCCAGCAGAAAAAAAAAATACATATATATATATATATATATATATATATATATATATATACATACATAATTGTTCATAACTGCCCAAAAATTTGAAACCCAGAAAGTGCATTCTAGGATGTCACCTTGTATGATAAAGCAGGGGAAGGAAAATCATCTGCAAAATACAGCATCTCATGCATCAAAGGAATTTCCCTAAGGTGTCAGACTACACTTAAAAGTTTTACCTTTCCCACATGCAGTCAGTATTCTCCCTTTCTTTCTCTTGCCTAGGAGAATGGCTCTGTTTTCACTCTGAAAGTCATCTCCTACTTCAGTTAGCAACAAAACCAAAAGAAGTTGTGTTATTAAAAAGCACCACAGTCTATCTCAGTATACAACCACGATGAACGTACAGCCTGGAGAACAACTCTGCCATGTATTTCTGTTGCAGCGTGTCACTGCTCAACCCTGCCTTCCTTTCTGGGATTGCCAATCATGTTGTTGGTTGATACATGCTATTTTCTACTGGGCAACATCGTGGGGGGACACTCAAGTGAGTTGAGTCAGGATCACAGGCTGAGCAATCCGGTTAGTGCACAACTCCACTAAACTGGTGAATCCTGTTACTCAGCACTTAATTTGATCAGACTTTATCCTGACTGTGATAATATGAGTATCCTTTTGCTACCAGGCAGTATCTCTGCATTTCGCTCATCATGCAGGGGACGCACACTTCTAGAGCCAGAACAATGGGATTCTAGGATGTTGGCCTATGTGGCCTAAGAACTTGGACTGAAAATCACCTAACTTCACATTAGAAAAAAGGAACCAGAAGACTGTAAAAAGTTCTATTTAATGATGACTCAGGCTTCATTTGCTCCAACAGTGATGGAAATAAAACCTGGAAGAATTTGGTCTTGATTGATTAATATGGTGTTGACAGTGCCCTAATGGGTGTTATTAGAAACCTGACAATTCTTAGTGTTTATGGAGCACCTCTATGGGATTTGCAGAATTACTCATTCTACACACATCCTAATTACAGAAACATTCAAGAAATACCTTAACAAAATTAAAAAGCACTTTCAGGCAAAACGGGCAAGTTTTTGTAAGGTAAATGCAGCCGTAATCCATCCTATCGATCAAAGTACATTAAAACTGAAGAGATAAAGTAATGGAAATAGAACAATGTATGAAATAGCAGCTTTCTCAATAAACACCACCCATTCTCTGTTCTCTGGATCTTACAGGAAAACAAAAAGGAAATTGCATAGTGAACATTAAAATAAAATATAATATTAATATATTCATATGTGGATTAAAATTAAAGTCGAATGACCAGTTTTAATTCTGAAAAAGTCTAAATCTGATTGGTTTAATTTTCAGTAATTAAATACTGCTATAATAGCAATATTAATAATAATAACTACATATTGGTTTATTTTATTTATTGTAACACTATCTAGAGGTTACTTTTTTGCAGCAGTGACCATAAAAACCCTGCTCCTAGAAGAGCAACAGCAACCACTAGATCTTGTAAAATAAATATTTCCAATTAATCAATGGCAACTACATCAAGATACACATCACCGGCTGAAAAACAGACAGGAATCTGGCATGTGTTTCCCTTGCCCAGCCATGAACAACAACCAGTGCAGCACATGGTTGATGTCACCCTATGTGCTGTCCCTGTCCCCCCACCATCAAGGTGGCTTTCAGCCCTGAAAGTAGTGGTTGCTAATAGGTCTGTTTCACAACTTTTTCTTCAAAAGCTTCTTTCTGTTACACTCCCGGTATCTGTTTCTTCCCCCATAGAAGCTGCTTAACCTGGGTGCATAACACTGTTTTACAGAGACTCTAAGGCCTGATCCAGAAGCCACTGAAGTCTTAATAGAGTTCAGTAGGGCTAAACAAGCCAAAGCAAAGGAAATAAGGAAGACAGACAGGTCATACTGACAGGTTTTTATAGAGCCTGTCAGAGGTGCATCGAGAGGCACAGAGACAGAAGGACCAGGGCTATTGGTAGTGTAAATCTGTGTGCCTGTTTGCTGTTTGAATCACAGCAAGCAGCAGGTTGTTACAGCCTCTCTGGTTTTTCTCCTCTATGCCATCACTAACCTCATTATTCCCTTCTCGCTCTCAGAGAGAAATCTTACTTCATCCCAGTGTATCTCTGGAGGAAGATCTTGCTAAGCTTTCCCATGGCATTACTGGACAGTAGATCAGGCTCTTACACAGATGAGAAGAAGCTGAGTCAGGTGATTTTTACATGCAAACTTTAACCCATTTGTGTATGACTTGAGACTTTTCTCCCAAATATCCACATTAAATTGCTCTTGGGTCATGCTGCAGGTCTCCTGGCATTTATGGATACACAGTGGGAAACGAACCTTTATTTTAGGATTTGACATCTGATCCAGTCATTTTGGTGTACAACCTCTCTTTGATTATGGTTGTAAAGCTGGAATTGCTACCTCATTTTAAGGCTCGTCACCTGAAGCAGTACAAGATCTAGGGTGTGAGCAAGTCAACCACAAGCAGCTGGGGCACAGCCCTCAGCTCAGACTTGATAACTGACTGTATACGTGCTTCTAGACTGTTGCAAAGAAGAAACGAAACTCACAGTGGATTTAAGCCACTTCCTGGGTAACTTGAGCATATTTGGTTTTCACATGCATCAGACCTATAGAGACATGTCTCAGCAGAGAGGTGGTGAGTTTAAAGAGCTACCTCTGTCAATCGATGCAAATGTGAGATGTTTGGGATAGGTTTGTGTTTAAAAAACCTGTGTGATGAACCTCAGTCCATTACTGGTGCTCCCAGGCACCAAACTGAGAAACGTTATAAGGTCTATAATATATTAGTATTCTAGTGTTGTAGACATAATTGTAACAAGATCTTTTTACTGGCAAGGGTTATTCATTAAGGTCTGAAAAACATTTGGAGGTCCCTGTGAGAGAGGAGTTACAGAAATGCAAAAGTGTTGCTTTGGTACTGTGTTATTTGTCAGCTGTCTGGTTAGCATTTGTGCTCAGTCCGCAGGTTTCACATGTAAATCAAATGCAATGACTCTATGACAACTCACAAGATTTACACAGATGGGACCTGACCAGCCCTCTCTGAAGTCACTGGAGGTGGTCTGGGTTCCCTAATGATTGCAAATAAGACACACAAACATAAATATAATTTACTTTTATAAAACTTTTAATTAGGTTAATAAAATCTCTCAGCATAAAAGCCTATAGCTCATAAAAACTCAGACCCTGTGCACAGCAGAGCTGATGTGGGTCAGGATAATAGCCACAAAGAATTGCATTACCGTGCTAATACAATAGGGAAGTCTCCTGCTTCTCTTTTGAATAACCTCTTATGCAAATTTCAAACGTTGACCATGACACCAGACCTTCACAGGGCACAGAGATGTGTTTCCCTGTGCTTACAGTATATTTGATCTCAATGCAAAACTGCAAACTCATCAAAATCACACCTTTCTACCAGCATTCAATTATTTAAATACAGAATATATACAATGTGGGGGGTTGCCTCTGAGTCTTGTATAAAGTACTTCAGTCAAGCTTACAAATACTATAATATGAAAAGGACAAATATCTAAGTGAGGGGGAAATTTTAGCCATTGGAATCCTTTTTGCCTGTTAGCTTCCATCTCTCCTCACCCTTTACCAGTTGTCAAAAATACTGATTCTAAAATGCATTTAAGCATTCAACTAACATATACATAAAATATATATATACACACAAATTGTCTCTATAATAATGAATCCGTACTATTCTTGAATTCAAAGACAGGTTTATTTGTAATTTGGGTCATTAGCTGCCCGCTTGCTAAATTTTTGACCACTTGCTAAAGATTTAAACTATGCAAAGTTTCATTATTTTGCCCAATTACAATGTCTTTGCTTTCACATACATATAAAGATGGACTATTTATAAATATACAGGTATTTCATCTTATTTATTAAAAAAATAATATCCACAAATTCAAAGAATAATACATATATAAGAATATTCCATATAAAATACACATAAATGCTGTTAACAAAGCAATTTTTTTATTTCATGTGCCATATTCCAGGCTCAGTTCTTAGAAATCACAATGCCAAGGAAATAGTAAAACACATGAGATTGGTTTCAATCACTTTCCCTTCCAACAGACAAAAGTTAATTTGTCTTGTACAATGGGACTTGTGTTAAGCACATGGAACAATTTTACACTTCCTAGGGAGTAAAGAATTATTCCTATGTGTGTCTAGAAAAAAAACCCAAAATATAATATTTACAGAAGAGATGTATCCATTTTTATGTTCAAAGTGTGATATATTGAAAATGACGACAAATTTAATTCTTAGAATGTGTATATGCTCTCATTTCCATGCACCTATTTTTTTTTCCTTCAAAATGTTAATTACTTGTAGTTTCCCCTCAGCACTATTAGCATCCCTCTCTGTGCTGTCCCAAACAGAATGGCTCTGAAGGATTAACAGGGCCTGCCATCCCTGTTGTGCACTGCACTCCTGATTGCCACAGCCCAGCCTTCCAGGACAGGGATCCATCCCTCTGACACCCACTGGCTGGAGGGTGTGGAGGTTTGCCATGAGTCACCAAAGGCAGGATATGACCAGATCTGCATGTCCACACAGATTGCAGCTGAGGGGGACGTTTAATGGGTTCAGTGTATTTCTAGTCCTGGCTAAAACACTCCCTGCTTCAATAGGAATGAGGCACGTCATCCAAGGATTGGGGATCCACATCATCTGGGACAGGGGGTTTTGCATCTCCACTAGTCATCCCTGGGGCCTTGTTTCCCTCTGCTCCCAGTGTCTGGACACATCCCTGTCTCCCTCTCATCTCAAGGAGGAGCATTGTGCAGGACCCAGAGCCTCCCATGTTTGAACAAACCTCATACCCATCTTGAGCTAGATGCTGTTCCCCTCAGACCTGTCTAAGAGCTGGTTGAGTCAGAGGGAGAATCTACCCCAAATTCAGTGGATTTGAGGTTGGATTCCAGACCCCAGACAAGTTTTGCTTCAGAGGAGCCTGGAGTCCAGGATATAAATCTATGTCTTTGTTGCAGACCTAACTGTAATTTGATTCCACTAGTCATGAATAGGACATAAGAAATGTAGAAACATGTGTACATGTGCCCTGCTCAAACAGTGGGTGCCATTAGAAAGCATAATAGTGTTCCGGGCTATTGATTTTACCACAGTATTTCCTTGCTTGGTCTGTTTTCCACTATGAGATATTTGCACCATGCCATGGTAAATGTTGTTTTTAACAGAGCTCACTGCAGTCTTATTTGAGAAACTGTGTGAACGACGTGGAGCTCTCTCGCAGTTCTGAGCTGTCAGTTGTGCTGTCTGATGCTCTTTTTGAAAAAATAGGCAGAAAGAGCCAAATGGAAGATAAAGCTGAATTGAGACAAAATGTATATACTGAAAATACTAAACAGAAAGGCCCCATGAAGTAGTTTAGATATTAATGATATTAAATAGGGGATTTTATTCATACGTAGAGTTCAGGTTTTTATTATGCTTATCTGGAACAGAAACAGACATCCAGACCTCATTTATCTTCCAAAACAAATACTGCTTAAGTCATAAGATGTATTCTTTCTTATGCCACTTTTCAATTATTCAGTTATTTTGCTAAGAGATTCACTTATTCCACTCTAGGCTATTAGGGTAAAAGAAGGTGGATGGAGAGTAAGGGCAAGAGAAAAGGAATTCATGTAAACCAACAAGCTGAATATGCTTCAAAGTTACAACAAACTTAATTAAATGTCAATAAGCTGTCATAATAAAGTCCAATTTTCATTTAAATGAAATTTGTATATTTTTTGTCCTTGGGATAAGGTGGACCAAAATTAACTTTAAAACAAACTGATCTTTGCTGATATGAATTGACCCATCTCCCTTTTTTTGCATCTGAGTTCTTAATTACAACTTACAACAGCTAGGTTTTAACAAAGACTCACAGCATGTGATGAAAAGCAGGCAAATAAAATATTAGTGAAACGTAACTAAAGCAGCTATATTTAGTGGTTTCTTCTCATTCTGAATAGGTTCACTGAATGTTCTGTGGGGTCTGCCGTGTTTGGCACTAATTTGTATTTCCTTTAAGACTTGAAGATGGAATAAACTGTACCTGTAGTAAATGAACAGATGACATGCAGCTAAACCACCCTTCGGACATGTTGGATTAGGCTTCAAAATTGAATGAAATAACGACCTTAAAAAGTGGGCTACAACAGAGACAAAGGTAAAGTCAGGTTTAGGAATACTCACCTGGAGTAAGGTGACATGTTGTGGAAAAATGCAAACAATATATACAGAAAAGTGTCATCTACAAGGCACACAGGTGATATACAGCCAAAAATGGAATGTTGTCCAGCTGTGCTCTCGACTTGAAGAAAGCTGTAAAGTCAGTGAAGAGACTGTGGGACAGGGCAGAAAAAACAGTGGAGAGTCAGGAAAGGACATTATAAAGCAGAATGGAATCACCTGTTTGCCACCTGTTTGCTATAAGGCAAAAAAATATTGAGCTGGAAAATATTAACTGTAAATTTTCTTATCTAAAGAGATGGTTGAAAATTCCTAGGAGCAGGTCAGATATAGATGACAAGTCCAGTTTAGGTACAGCTCATTCTGGCCTGGGACACAAAGATAGGTCTAGGCTTTTTAGTTCTCTTTCCAACTTATTTCATAAAAATATACATTAAAATTCCATTGCAGTTATGATAGAAAGAGCTTTAATGAGAACATTCACCCCTCTACTATCATATTCAAAGGAATTCCTTGATGGAATCATTTTCATGGATACCTCTGACAAGAAGACCCTGTGTCTTTCCTGAAAAGCAGTATTCCAGTGGGTTCCCAGGAAAACAAAGGACTGGAGTATTCAGAAGCCAATATAACTGGAAAAGGAAAAGCCAGACTGTTGGAGAAAATTAGCTGGAGGCATACATTTTCACTAAGGCTGCAGAGAGTTGTCTCTGAGAGATTTATCATTCTAAATTACCATTGGATCTACATAGGAAATAAATCTTCAGATAGCCACTTGGAACAGGGAAGGAAAAAAATTAAAAATAAAGTTAGCTGTCCTGTTCCAGGATGTTTTGTTGTATAGACTTCAGTAAAGATTTTCTTTGTAATGGGTAGTGGATGATGGCAGATATTTTATTACTTGTTTCTGGGGGTTTTATTTTACTCAGGTTATTGTGTTTTTATTTTTTTCAAACAAGGTCAGCCAAAATCTCAGTATTTTTACCTGAAATTCAAGGATTTGCAAATATTGAATCATAAATGTAAAAATATATAAGTTTTCAGATGTTAGATTTTTTGTCCTACAATGACATTATCTGCAAAAATCTGTCTTTCTTTAAATGGGTTCATCAAAAAATCTAAATTTTCCAGTTCAAACAAATGCCCAAATTAAGAGAGTTTAGCATGATTCCAGAGTACAATACCTTTTAATTCATTGCACCACCATGGTCTCTTGACATTTAAGAGTTACAGGTATTGATTATTCACTGGACTTAACTATGTCAACAGTCACTAATCCTTCACTGAGTAAGTAAAAAGAAGCACATAAATTATCTGCAAATAATGAATTATAAATTCACTAATAATTTTGAATGGATTTTAAAATGTACCAAGAAATTAAGCAAAACCTGGTTGATTTCTACCTTGTGTAATCGAGGAAATAGACAGTGTCAGAAGAGATGCCACTGAGGAGCTGCCATCTCCTTCACTTTGATATGTGCCACAAAGAAAATGGCTGTTTGGACTACCAGGCACCCACTGGGCTCCTCAGCTTTCTTGTAGCTGGAAAAAAGTTATTGTTTAAACATAAAGGGAGACTAGTTCTCACTTCAGCAAGTTCCCAGACCTAAAAAGAAGTCCCCTATCGGAAAACACTGTTGATTTGGAAGAAGGGTATAGTCTGGTTGAAGAAACACTAGAATAGGGAAATGGGAACTATCTAAGAACTAGAAAGAATTTCTAAAAGCAAACTGGAAATCCAGGCAATGTCCACTCATACTAAAATGGGAGGACAGCCCTACATACAAGCTTGGTATTGCTCAGGGGTTTGAGTCTGGCAAAAGAACAGAACATACTTTGCAGAGTTCAATGGCTACCCTCACAAAACATGTTTAGAGGAAACAGCTGGCTCTGTAAGCAAGACATAATATATGCTGCATTGAATATATACATTCTTAGGAGGAAGAAAAAGTTTAGGATAAAGAAAGAGAAGTGAAAGATAAGAACAGTTTAAGAGAAAAATGGAAGTAGGAAAGGAAACATGAAAGGGAAGAATTTCAGAATGTTGTTGTGACCACAACAATAACAGCGCAGATCCGATGTTATGGTAACATCTAAATCATGTCAAGAGATGTCTACTAGTGATCAACTACTGTAATGAGGTAAATTTTGCATTTATTTGGAATCTCTTGCAAATGCAACATATTCCACCTGCTTGCCACCATGGTGATACAAAATATTGCAGAATATCTGAATTTAAAATCTCCCCCTGTTCACTTCCAGCTGCAGTTCAGTCTGACATTCAAGACATGCTTCAAAAGGGACCTCACCAAATGAGACGCCACTTTCTTTTCTGTATAATACTTGGTGAATGGATCCTTACTTGAAAACTCTTGATCTCAGTTCACAAGAATACTTTCTGAGGGACCTATGGCAGGTCATTCTGAAGGCCAGTTCTCAAGTTTCAGGTCCTAATTCTTCCACAATTCTGGTCAGTTCAGAATATTTTTTTTCAGAATCTTTCTTATCTTTTAAGATAATCCTCTTTCTGGACAAATGAAATATTAGAATGTCTGTGAGGTCCTTAATGCTTAAGAACTTGAATAGTTCAGTTGAGAGAAATATCAAAATCTCCCAACTGGGTTTGAAATTCAAATACGTAAGGCTTGGAAAAGTGCTCTAATTATGGTGAAAATTCTAACACTTGATCAGTATGTCTCAGAACAACTTTTTTTAATCTCATAAAAAATTTAACTTTCTTACTCCACGGATAGTTTATGGTAAATAATGTTTTTCAAGGTTAGCAAAAAGCTTCTTTTTAACTGGTACAGCCACAGTGTCTCTATAAATCAGTCCAATAAGGAAATAAAAATTTTCCATGTCTGTAGGTTTGGTGGAGAAATGTCCATCAACAGCCACCAAACACTGCTAAAATGCAAGTCCACTGCTATGCAATACTAATATCCAATGGTAGAGCTGTATTTCATACAGGAAAATCAGAATCAACTTACATGAATGTTTGAAGCAAAGTCATGCATAATCCACTATAGCAAAATTATTATCAGAGTCAGTGGGTTCCACAAAGAAGTAAGAAAAAAGTAGCTATAAACTCCACGGAAAGTGGAAATGCAGGCATTGTTACACAGACCTCTAATCTCTTGTGCAGCGCTATATGTGGACAGGAAAAAATGCCTTCCTGACCTCTCCAGGTGATCAGTTTATACTCTGAAGCCTGAGAACTGATCTGTATCTATTCCAAATTAAGTGGAATAGAAAGAAGCATGAGACTGAAACATAAAGAAATAACACTGTAGAAAGCAGAAAGTACCTCATTCATCAGTACAAGAAGGGATGCCATTTGCTAGCAAAAGAGATATCTTCCTTTTACAAATATGGCTGTGCCTATTTTAATATCAAAAGTACCTCAGAGCTCTCAGTGAAAATAATCTCTGCAGGTACTGGTCCAAAGCCTACAGAGATCAATGGGAATACTTCCCTCCAGTGCAGTGGACTCTGGATCAGGCCCTTCCTCTGTAACAAAGGTTCCCCCATTACAAGGCTGCAATGTCCCCTTCTCCTACCCCCTCACAGTACACTCAAGTTCTGTTTCGAATCACAAAGGAAAACAACACAGATTAACCTAAGTGGGAGTCCCCTTTCAGATGGGGAAATATATGCAAAATCACACCAACTTTATTCAATGTTAAGATAAGACTTTATGTGACCTACAATCCTATGCACTATATGCGATCATCATGTGGTATAATTTTATAGCATCCTTTTTTTCCCCAGGTCTACTGAAGTTCTGTTATTTCCAAAGTGTTAAAAATACTCAGTTTGCTAATACAAATGATTACAATTGACAGTGCATTGTCAATCTATTGCAAAGCTGATTTAATTAAGAATGCCAAGGGGCATCATTTGGGGCCAGGTATCTAAGCTGCAATTTTTTTTGATCTCAACCTCTCCCTATAGGACCGTCCACACTGGCACCAAAGGCTGGAGGGCAAGAGAACAAAGGGAATTTTATGTGTCTGAATTCAAATTCTTTCCCTTTGAAATGAAGCGTCCAGAATGGGCAATAAAACTGTGAAAATGGATTTCTGGCCGCATTTGATGTTAAGCCTTTAGTGTCAAGAGCCAGGTCTTTTTTTCTCTCTTTCTTTTAGGTTTTCTTTTTTTTTTTTTTTTTTCCCCCTGAATGGTCTTGTGGGGAATTTGTCCTATAAATTATTTCTTGCAGTTTGTATGCATACAGTATGGCCTTGTCTCATAGTTAGAACTCAAAAGTAGGCTATTTTGTGTGTATGTGTTTTAATTAACTTGTGTTTTCAGTAAAATTGCAATAGAAAACATTGTGCTAAAGAGGCTCATTTCAGGTGGCTTTTTTTCCCCTATCAGCCCATGTGGGAAACCTGAATGTTTATTAAGCACTTGTGTGGAAAGAGTAACTTTCACTCTGGTCTTCCTTTTTCATACCCAGGCCTCATAATCCTTTGTATCATCTCTTCCTTTCCCATAGTAGGATATTGCAAGGCAATAAGAAAAGCAGAGGATTAGGCCCACTTAGAATGATCATGCAGAGGGATCTATTATAATAACGATTACAACCATTTTATCTTTAATAGCTAGCCACTGATGGAAGGGCGAGGGGGCAAATGAGAGACAGAGAAATGAAAGGAACCTTGGCAGATTGAAATGATGTTTTTCCTAAGCTTTGATTGTATATGAAAATTGTTCTTTAAATATTTATTTGTAACAAAATCTGTTGGCAATACCTTATTAAACCTGGCTAAATTAATTTAAATTGTTACACGCCACTTAAGCAGTGTATTTGTCCTGTCTGAAGAAAAACAACTGTGCACATGCATGGGTATTCAAGTGTTTATGCAGTTTTATGGCAAAACATCTTTTTTCATAAAATCATTAGCAGTTCACTGTCCCTTTCTTTGCTGATCATGTTTTCATGATACAAGATTACAAGATTACCAACTGTTTTTCTACCCTGGAAAGTACAGTTGTTGACAGCAAAATTTAGTTCCACAAGTACATAGAGAGTCTTTTATCAGGAGCCAGACTCACAGGTTTTCAGAGAATGACAAATGTTTAAAAACATCATACTCATACGTTAAATAACATTTTGCCTCTCTGTTAAGTAGAATTATTGAAAATACCCAAACTCAAAAGCCAAAATAATTTTTTTCTCTTTGGTGGGTTCATGAGTTTCATCGTTTCTACTCCTACGTTTCTCCTCTTTCAGCCCCTCCTTTTTTTCTGATATCCTTCCCTTGTAGTTTACTTTCTTCAGGCCTCCCTCAGGCTTCCTGCCATCTATCCAGACTTATTCCCTTTTCCAGTGACTCTGGTACATTCTGATCTTTTTTTTGTTTGTTTTGTTTTACACACCACAGTTAGTTCATTTTTCTTCCTTTCCACATAGTTTTCCTGTGCTTTTTCTGGTTTATTTCTCTGTCCTTATCTATGTTTCTAATTCTCTGTTTTCTGTACTTTTAAGAAAGGTTTTCAGCTGGTCATATATTTACCCATGCAAAATTCCAATCAAAAGAATTTTTCAAGAATTGATTTCAATCAGTATCTGAAGCCAAGAGATTTACACTTACAAACTGATACACCAGTGTCTATCATACCCGAATCAGGGCCAGAATGCTTCAAATGAAATTATTAAAAAATAGATAATTCCATGCTTTCATATTTGCTGCTTTGCAGAATCACAGAATGGGTCAAGTTGGAAGGGACCATGCTGGATCATCTGTTCCAACCTCTCTGCTCAAGCAGTCATCCTAGAGCACATGGCACAGAATTGCATCCAGTCCAGTGGGGGAGACTCTACAATCTCTCTGAACATTCAGTTCCAGTGCACAATCTTTGCACTGTAAAGATGTTCTTCCTTGTATTTAGGTGGAATTTCCCATCATCAGTTTCTGCTCGTTGCTTCTTGTCCTATTGCCTGGCAGCACCAAGAAGAGCCTGGCTCTGTCTTCTTGGCATCCTCCCTTCAAGTACTTATAGACATTGATGAGGGCCCCTCTCAGCCAACTCGAGGCTGAACAAGCTCAGCTCCCTCAGCCTTTCCTCATAAGAGAGATGCTCCAGTACCTTAATAATCTTTGCTCTTCTCTGCTCACTTACCAGCAAGTTAGTAACAGCACTGAGCATCCTTGCTGACCTCTCTGAACCTCAAGTCCTTCATGACCTTTATGGGGGGCCACAATACTATTCTATGGAAAACATGGTCTATCCCAGCACAAAAGTGTAAATATAATTTTTAGGCAAACTGTATTTTCACTGATCTATTTAGTTCTCAAAGGAAATCATCTAGAGTTACCCCATGTAAGTCCAGTAGTACCCTGAAAATCAAGCTTTTCTTGGATTTCAAGACAGTGTGTTCCCAAACCACAAGGAATTGTTTGACAAACTATGAGGCAGGGAATTTTTGAATGTTTAGCATCCTAACTTTGGTTACAATAGATCACTGAGACCAATACCCTTCCGTTTTTCCTGGTTGTAAGAATAGAACCAATCTCTCACACACTTAACATTCAAAGGTATGCCTTGTATAAGTAAGTTGTCAAAGCCTGGGAGGATTAGTCTTAGGACATTTTGGGATACTTCTGGGAGGGCGTTGAGGTCACGCCTTGCCAGCTTGCTAAAGCCAGTGAACAGCCCCACACCCCCCTAGAGCCAGTATCCCAGGCTGGAAGAGCTGCCAATCATTGGCAAACTTCAGGAGATGCTTCACACTCCATCCCTGGACCTCCTAACCCAGCTTCTGAGTGTCCAAATGACTGGAAGTCCCACCTGAGAGGAGGGTCCATGGAGGTTGAGGGGTATTCAGGGCTGAGCAGGAGGTCAGCCCCTCTCTTAACCCTAGCTCCTCTTGGAGTTCCTGCCTGATCACTTCTGGAACCCAGGAGCTGGTAACTGTATGTGTGTTTTTCTATATCTTTTCTCTCTTTCTGTCTTTCTCCTTCTTCTAATTCCCTCTTCTTGGAACATTTTGAGTAACTCAGGATCAAATGGGTTTAAAATTTGTGAAATTAATGGTCCAAATTAATGCTGTGAGAAGAATTTTGTGTTGATTGCATGTTGTACTAAACCTTTTGCCAAAGTTCCTTGATTTTTCTAAAGTTGGCCAGCAAACTTTTGTCATATTTTGACATCTTGAGGATATCTTGTTGGTATTGCTACCACACATTTAACCCAGAGTACATGAACCCCTGTAAGCCCTTTCAGTGAGTTGATTAGGATCTTACATGATTCTGTGTATTGGATATTAGGACGATTGGGTATTAGTATTGGATATTATTTCACTTAACACCTCCTGTAGTTTAGGTCTGGATTTTTTTATATAAATAAAACCTTACACTGCTTTGCTTTGATCGCCATGTCCACACTCATTCCTGGGAAACAAAAAACTGTAGAACTGAGCCAGACCTGCTCAAATCTCCTTCTTCATCCACCAGTTTAGTTAAATATATGAACACTACATCTTTGATTTAGTGACCAGGTCCTACATTCTTCAAGTCAGCATCTGTGAAAATGCTTTGATAAACATAATTTTTGCAAAACTATGGTATAGCTAAATATATATAGTATACCATAGCATAGCTAAATTAAAGCTATACTAAAGCAAATTATTAGACAGAGGAATCAGAAATGGAAGGAGATATCTTTTTTACTTGTATATACAGATCAGTAGATTCAGATTTGCCAAAATATGCTTTGGTATATTTGCATGTACATCTATGCAGAAATCAAACATCTTCCATATAATTAAGCTGTGTAAGTAAAATAGTATGTCACCTGATTTATCTGGTATAAAAATAAATCCTGTTAGACACAAAAACAGGAATTCTCATCTCCTTTTCTGCTTCTAGAGCAGACAAACCAACTATTATGAACACTCAAATTGATCTAAACATTTTTCAGACACACACAGAAAAGAAAAATAGCAAAACCTTTCACACAAAATATTCCAGTTTCACAGACACTCTGTGAAACAGAAAACAGGAACATGTCAGATATTACACATGGCTATACCAAAACCTCAGCCAGCATTCATGAACTACATCTGTTAGCCAGGCAATGCTCTGTCCTGTCCAAGATGTGGTCAGCTTTTGACTTAAGATTTGCTGAAACAAGTTTCCCAGGATCCATTGCAGCCCTACAGCCTCAGGCTTTGATAATGTGAGGTTTTGGAAACTAAATAGGATAGGGCTTGGCCTGCAAGTGGAGAGGAGAATCCAAGGAGAAGCCAAAGCACTGCAAAATGTTTGGCTGCTTCTCAGTTCGTGGTGGTTTATACCTTCATGCTGAGATGGGCAAGATGTTTCTCTGAGGGCCCTGGCAATGTGTCCATGATTTGTGGTTCCTCCATCCTGACCACAGCAGTGCATTGGAGATTCTTCATTGTTGGTTTACATTTTACAGCTTTCTCACCCCACCCAGCCTTGCACCCAAATTAGAATGGGAAATGAGTGAACAATGATGCTATTATTTAATCTGGGTCACATCTTCCTGAACTTAATGCAGGAATTTGTTACTCAGAGGCTACCATGTTCACATAGATTAACTGGTACCTCAGTGATAGGTACAGTTTTCTGTTAGTGCAGCTTAGGAATCACTAAATATTATTTGTCACTAAAATATGCTTTTCATTATAAATATTACAGGTATGCTTTTTTTTGCTTACAGTTGGGCCCAACACGAATTCTCAGAAACAAACACTGCTCTTTCGGTCCCCCTGCATGTGTTAAAGGTCATCTTGTAGTACTTCAGTACCAAAGAAGTAGTATGCACACTGAAACTGTGAAGTACACAATAGTTCCCACAAGCTTTCTGAATCCCTTTTCCTTCCCCCACACACTCAAGCAATCACGAGTTCTACTATCATATCACAAGTTCTGAAATATCAGATTTTTTTGTTTTCCTTGGGAGTTTGCTGTGTTTAATCAAGACACTAGGTGAGAATCTGTTTTCATTATTTTGAAAACTTGAAAATACGACCCACTTATTATGAAAAGTTTAGATGAAACAAGGTAAGACAATAAAAATAAATAAATCTATTAATTAATATCTTCATTTATTATTTTTAAAACCAGTTGAGAGGTTTGATTTTTCAAGGAATTTTTTTTTAAAGAAAAAGAAATGAGCACCAGCAGGGAATAAACATAATTTTTAAACAGTAAGTGATGTGTATGACCTCTGTTCATCCGCATGACAGTCACTCTGCTGCTGTAAGAAAAAAAAATTAAATTCTAGGAGAAAATGCGTTATATAGCATAAATTCTTTTCTTTTCCTGGTACTCAGGTTCTCACTAGCTGAGAACTCACTTAGCCTAAATTCTCTGTAACACTCTCAAAGTGTTCTGTATTCCAGTAACATATAGCAAAACCTCTTTAGCACTTTGAAACTCTCTACAGGGCTTTAATCAGAAAGGAAAATCTTAGAGATTTCAGATAAAGATGCTCTAAGACCTTGATGCAGCCACAGGTCCTGTATCCATCAGAGAGTGTGGACTTGCCCAGAGGTGCCCGTGGAGGATGAGCCCTGTGTGCTCTAAGCTGCTGCTGACAGGCTGCAGCAGGTTTCAGATGCACAAGTAGATGAACTCTACTGGATGTGGTCAGTATTGTAGTAAACTACACAAAATAAGGGGGGCTTTTTTGCCAGAGGCCTTTGCAACAAACCCACAAGCTTTTTGGAGGTAACTTCACAGGTTTCAACTTGCTAAATAAATTGTAATGGTAATTCACTACTGGTATTGCAGCAGTAGTTATTTCCATTTTTGAGCTTATTTCATTTATTTTCTGTCTTTCATAAGTGTCTGAAAGTGAAAAATAATACCTGATTATTAGTTAGATACCTTTTGGGTATAAAACTTCAGAGGAGAGAGAGTAATGATGAAAACATAATAGACAAAGTTTCCTCTTAGATTTATTACTCATTATTACTGTGATTATTTTTCAAATTTTAGAATGCATGCCATAAAGAAAATTCAGGTGAAGCTTTCAGGTTTTAGCATTCTATTTAACAATAGTTTCAATTAATGTCCATAAACAGCAGATGCAATTTTAGTGACATCCATAAGCAATAAAGCTACTCATATTCTAATTCAGATATCTTGACCTAATATTATCAGTTCTGGTTCTTATGATTATTTAGTTTCATTACAACAGAAAGTGCTAAGTGCTTTCTAAATTAAGATTCATGATAGTCATTCTAGCTATGCTGAAAAAAAAGTTTTTACCTGGTTATAAAATAACCTGGTTTGGTTTTTTTAATAAAATCTTGTTCTAGACAAAAAATTTTAAAAAACAACAATTTCTTGATATTTCCAGGAGTTTTCTCAATGAAATAATGATATTGAAATGAAAGATATATTTATACATGCACAGAATTTATTGATTGGTGAACGTCAGAAAGTGCAGCTAAGGTTATTGCTTACTTATCATTCCAAGGTGTGCTAGGAGAGCTTACAATTATTAAAAGTTAAATTTTCCTTTTGAACTATGACCTGTTACTGATAAATAAGGCTTTATAAAAAAGAGGCCTTATAAAATCATGGTTCAGGCCTATTACTTGGGCTAAGTAAGGAAAGGACTATGGGAAAGAGACAGAACTGAATTAGGGGTAGAAAAACATCACATAACCACGACGTGTTCACATCGTGGTGTATGGTGGTTGGTTGAGTTATGTTATGATTTAAAAGTATGGAACTGATAAGCGGCTACTAGCTGTAAACAGATGGGTTCTTGGAATAAAGTTTCTCTCCTTTGCACCTACCTGGGGACCCTGTGTCACTTCAGACCCTCACCTCACAGCTGGTGCCTGAAATGACCTAATGGACAAATCCAAAACCCAAGTAAGTATTAGATTTTGGATTTGATGAAGGAAGCCATTACGCCTTTTCATGGGCACCACACTCTTTTCCAGACACACAGCAAAATCCAGCAGCAGGTACATGACTAAAGAAGTACACCTATATTCCTTTTTTTTTTTTTGTTCTGTCTCCTTTTTTCTGATTAATATTTTCTTATCACCCTCTCTGATTAAATTGTATCAAAAAAGGCACATGTAGGGAAAGCCATGTCCACCTTGCAAAGTTTTGCATGGTGGACTGTCATCTGGTATTTGAGCACACATCATACACACCTCATTAAAATCAGCGTGGAGCTCTTGATGAGAACTATTTTGTATTCAGTCATAACATTGCTCCACTTTACCTGTTTGTGTGGTCGAGTTTGTTGGGCACAGATAATTTATGTGAAAACTTCAGTTTGACAGTTCAGTTGCATTCAAGAGCAAGACTTGGAGAACTTCATTATTTAAAACACTGAAGCTTTTCCTTCCAAAAGTCAAGCCTCCAATTTAGGGAAGGGAGGAAGGGACTTGAAGTTTGGCTCTGGAGTGGTATTTTTATGGATGGTTTCATAAAGAGCCACACAAAGGATTAAAAGCTAATTGTGTCAGAGAACTGATGAGCTTTTATAAAAATAGACAATATTTGGATTCAAATATTTGTGGCAGATATTTACTGCATCGCAATGCATTGTCTTTCCAGCCAGAACTTTTTCAGCTGAATGAGTATGCAGACTGGAATCAATCAATTAACAATTTCCTTCATGTGAGCCACAGAACACACGTCTTCAAATCTGTAGCTAGATCTGGAGATCCAGAGTGGACTCTCTGAACTCAGCCAGTGGTTAATCCACACAGAGGCTCTTTCTTCAGGGGGGGTTGAGAATGTTAGTAACTTCTTTCTACTCTGCACAGGTATGAGTTTTCATAAAATCCAGAAGAACTTGCTATATTGGAGATCTTTGTCTCCTAGCCTTGCTTAAGTTTAGCCAACATGTTCTAAATGTACTGATATACTGATCACACATGCACATGATGAAATCATAATTATTTCTTTTCCTCAGCAAACCAGGCTAAAGCCCACAGAAGGAGAGCCTCTGAGACTCTTCTGCATTCAGTGCAGAATTGCCTCTTGATGTAAACAACACTCATTGTTTTGTCCAGGCCAATTCTAAATGACATCATTGATTTGTGAGAAGAGAACCTAGTAATTAGTTGTTTTTTAACGGTCATGCCATTTGACATATTAAATGTTGTACATTACTTAAACAATAGGGTAGAAATATCAATAGTCTGGTGCCACTGTGTATGGCTCCTTTCCATTAGAGTGCATATATGTGTGTGTCTGTGAGTAGTGAGTTATAGGGGATTGTTTCTCCATGATATATCTGGTGAAGTCAGCATTGACTTCTTATACAGTAGATCTCTTGGGGTAGACAAACTATTTATCTTTCTGTGGCTTGATCAGAGGATTATTTTCAGGATTTTACCCTCAGAGATTCTTTAGCTGGACCTGCTCTACCATTTGTCTCACTGGAAATGGGTTCAGTAGCTGTTTTCTTCTCTTAGGACTCTCTGTAATGCTAAAGACAAGGGTTATTTTGGGTCTCTGCTGCTGCTGTTTTCTCTTTTCTCCTTCTTCTACCAGTGCTGCTGTGTAAGCCTGGAGAAACAATGATGTAAGAGGGAACTAATCCCACTGTGAAGGTTGTTGGAAGATAGAGCCAGACTCTTCACAGCAGGGCATAGCAGGATGAAAAAGAGTCAACAAAGAGGTTGAAACACACCTCCATCCCTTGAGGTTTTCATGAACAAGATGGACAAAGTCCTGAGAAATGTGGTCTGAATTCAATGACCCTCTTTTGAGCAGGACTAGAGACCTCTTTCCAATCAGAATCATTCAATCATGTTATGATTCTTATGGCCTTTTAAATTCACTTTCTGTACAAAGGCAAACCTGAAAACACTGCCTTGCCATAAGAGATCAGTCTAGTGAAAGATGCCATAAGAGATCAGTCTAGTGAAAGATCAAAGAAGAAAATGTACCTTTAATTGATACTGTTTTAATAGTCAGATAGTTCCTGCGAAATGCAATTTCCTATGTAAAAATAGGGTATAGTCCCTCGCTGACTTTTGGTAGCTGTGGCTAACTTGAAAAAAACACACTGGATAGAAATGGTCCCTAGGGTCCCTAAAGCTGTTGTTAGATTTTCATGGCTCCTTAGGCCATCAGACCTGTAAGCTTTAAATCCTGCTATAACTTCACATAAGTGCAAAGGAAACGAACAGTGCACGTTTCAATTCCCTAAGATCTCTAGATGGTCATACATTCACTTGAAGAATAGAAATGTTTTATACTGATGGTCATTGGATGCATTTAGACCTCACCTGGCTTTGGGTGATTTCTTTAAAAATATCACATTACTCAGAGAACTTGCCTTCAATAAAGTTTTTGTATTATGGGGAAAAGTTATTTACAACCTTGGTGGGTTCCCCTTTGAAGTCATTTGTCTTGTTGAGAGGGGAAGTGGAGCTGGCCTTTGAAGAGTCTCATTTCATCTTGGATCTCTCCCTTTGAAGTACACTTTACCCTGCAGGCATTCCCTGTGGAAAATCTCTCATTGTTCATGGGTCTCCTAAAAAAGTACTCCCCAGAGGCACACTTCCCTGAAGAATAATTTACCTTGGAGATAGAAGCAGTGATGTATTTTTCATCCTTGCCAGCAGCAGGCAGGGTCTAGTTACACCAACTGCTCAAAGTGGTTTGTGCAGTTGGTGTAACTACACCAACAGATTACATTACATGAAGAAAATATGGGGGATTGCAAATTTAATATGTAAGGGGCAGTTGCCTAACAGAGTGTCCAAATCTTGATAAACTCATCTTCCTTAATGTTACTGAAAAAAAAGACCTTTCAGTAACAATACTGTGCCTTCAGACAGCCCTAAATTTTTTGAGTCTTTGATGCTGAAATCTTCTCATCCTTATGCTGCATGAGGAAGAATTCTCTGAAAGCCTGAAGAAAATCCTGTCAGCCATTTGCAGGCCTGATGCATGTTGTTTGATAGTGTTCAAAGACAACCATTCTGAGTGTGATAAAATCAAAGAAGAGAAAGTATTTTTTCTCTTTAAAGAATTTTCACCTTTTTTTTTGTTATAAAACTTCAACAAATGGAAAAGAAAACCTTTCTTTATGGCTCGGTGCTCATTGAGGTCTAGTACCTCAGTGAGGTTGCAAACTACAAATTAGGAACATAAACACAAACAAACAGCCACACCTATGGTCCATAAAAGCTTTTCAACCATTAAAGCAGCCTTATTTCTGCTGTATCCTACCACTGCCTAATTTCAAAGGCATAATGAAGGGTAATTGCTATGCAGACAGGATCAGCTCTAGGCATAACCAAAACAACCACCTATCTTGGACAGCAAATTTCCAGAAAGGAAATCCAGCCATGGCTCTGCTACCTATATTGTTTATACCACAGCTTCAGAAAACCAGACACGCTGCTGCAGCTGCCTCAAGGTACATGGTGCACAGGTGAGGGGGCAGGTGGGAGCTCTCCCAGAGGCACAAATCATTGCCTCAAGACATCTGATCCCCTGGCAGCAGAAGGAGCAGTGAATCTGACCTTGTGTGACTCCTCTTGGTGCCTCATTTCTCTCTTTTTCTTCACTGCAGAACTGACCTATTTTTGGTCCCACAACTTCCTCTGAAGGGGTGCAGTGCTGGAAGCCTGAACCCATCTCTGTACACTACAGATAATTCTTAAGCACCGACTTACTTTAGTCTTTGCTATCAGCAAGCCTACCATTTTACAGAGCACTTAGATCACTCAGGAAATCTGTGGTAGATTTAGGATTGTTGCAAAAGTATCAAATTCTCACATTTCAATCTGAATGCAAAGAGAAAGCCTCAGTGGATTGCAGTGGATAGCACAACATGCACAGTTTGTGGTTTCTTTATGTATATAAACATCTTTATAAAACTTAAATTACCTCTGGAACTGGAGGATTCTGAGAGGAGATAAGAGCTTGGCCAACTTGAGTGGTTCCTTTCAAAATTATGTAATTGATTTGGGTGAAGGTAGTATGATATTTCCCATTGCACTATATTTAAGTATTAATGGATTTTTCCTATGAAATCTCTATCTCTCTTCAAAGATTGTAAGGCAACCTTTGGTCACCTTACTTTTTTGATGGTATAGTCCTTTCCATGGCAACAGATTGTAGTGTCATGCATGACCAGATTATTAGGTCAAAAAGTGGCCAAGTTAGATTTGAAGAAAGAAGTAGGAAAGGTGCTGAAATGGCATAAGCACTTTTCAAATTTAGTATTCAAAAGAAGTGGAAAACAGACTCAGAGTAATTGAAATAAATTTTTAACTTACCTTGTCGATGAAGCTTTATGCTTTTGTCAACTGCTATTATTGTTATTTATAATAATATTATTATTATATCAAAAATAACAGGAAAAATTAGCACAGCCAAACAAAAAAGTGCTCCATATAATATCAATTCCATTTTATCATAGCCTATGTAGAATTTTTTTAAAGTATTTACTTTATCAACAGTGAAACTTGAACTAATGAGAGTAATGGATATACACATGGAAAACATGAGTGTGGATTTGATATTTTTCCCCACCATAGGGTTCCAGACATACAGACCCAAGATTTAAGTTCAACTTTGTTTAGAGAATGGGATTGTTCACATATGGTTTTAAGCAAACCCAATGATATGTTTACATGCAGCATGTTTTCACTCTAGTCCGTGAACACATTAAATGCCTTTGGATGCTGTCTGTAAAAGTTCTCAACAAATTTGTTTCTCCTGCAGGCCAAGATTGTTCATACATGTTTATTCTCTTACCATTTGATAAAATTTACTAAGTTACAAGGGATCATCACTTTAAATGTTCCCTATAGTTGATCTGATTCCTCCAAGGATACACTTCTCTGAAATCTATTTGCTGATCCAGGGCAATTTGGCTCAAGGTAAACATGGCCATTTAAGCAAAACACGCTTGTTCTTGCAAGTCTGGATAAAACCCACCAAATACTATATGGGGAGAAACAGTGCCATGGACTTTTCCAACAGCCACAGATTTCTTTAAAGACAGGTCAGATGTCTCCATTGCAACACTGAAGCTTGAAGGTTGCAGATACCATTCCTTACATCAAATCATCAATCTATAACATTGTGGGGTAATACCACATTTTAATATAAATAGAACACACATGTAAGGGTATTAAAACACTTATTCACAGCACAAGGTAGACTGAGAGAAAATAATCACATGGGAAAGGAGAGACTGGGGAAAAGTTTGTGCTATATTTACTAGAGTCTTTATATTTTCCTCTGGACATCTACTATTGACTCCTCTTTGAGAAAGAATATTGAACTACATGAAGCTGTGGTCTGCCTGAGGATGTAAACTCTTGTGTTTACCTTACTGTAGTAAATGCTGAAAAGCCTGAAATCAAAGGGGTAGTATTATGGCTTGATTGTACTTTCATAATAAAGTCCATCCTTGTTAAATAAAGAGATTACCAAGTTTCAATGAATTTGAATTTAAACTGTGTCTATAAACATAACATTGTTTACATCTTTCATTTATGATGATATTTCAACTAAGTTGTTCTGAAATTGCTCTGCTTTTGTGCTATGTCATAAAGTGGAAGCATATATTACATTAAGTAGTATAGAGCTGTATCTCATTTAAAACACATAACCACATAATTTCATAGATATATATCTATATATGGATAGATATCTATGAACAATGAAATTGCCCCAAAATTAAAACCCTCTTGGCAGTGTATTTGTAAACACAATCAGCCTATAATCCAATAAAGAGACTCTGCTTTGAATTAATGTGAATTGCTTTTCTATTCTGCCTTTACAAATATAACTTTTCATCTGAACTTCTTCACTCCCTCCATTTGTTTCACTAAAAATAATTGTAGTGATTTTTTTCCTCACTTGTAAACAGCAGAGGAAACATTTGAAATGTAGAATAAAATGGAGTTGGAAAAAACAGAAAAAAACCCAAAATAAAATAAACAGACGTAATTCCTTTTATACCTGCAAATAGAAAAAGCAAATCTAATTTCTCAGAACTTCTGGCATGAAACAGTTTGCATGTTAAAAAGAAACCATCACCTCAATCATTTTTTATGATTCTGATAATGAAAATGAAAGCTAGATTGTTAAATGGAAAGTGCAACAATTTTTTATGCACGTAAAAAAGAAACCATTTCTTTAATTTTGATAACTTAAAACAAAATTTTCCAAATTACAACCTTTTAGTTATAATTCATTAACCTTCCAAGCAACCATATTTGGGACAAAAGCAAATCTGAAGACATACCAATACAAATTAAGTATTTAGGGGTTCATCCTTTACAAGACAGAAATACTAAGGGAGATGCCTGGCATTTAATATTTTCTGAACTGAGTTAAAAGGCAAAAGAAAAAGATCTTATTCTCAGTGTAAAGAGAATACAGAAACACAGAATTTGGAAGGTAAATTGAAGATTGATATACCTGGAACATTCAAAAACAAGATTTTATTTCTACTTACGATGCGTTTTTCTTCAAGTTTCCAGGTACTTAGTGACACTGAAAACAACTTGGGGAAATGACTAATAAAATTTCACTTAGTTGTGAGGATTTTTATTTTTATATCAGGAAGATGAAGAAATGTTTTCTAATGAATTCTTAATCAGCTATTAAAATTTGTCTGCTAGACGTGATAACTATATAGGCCAGATGGCTTCAATTCCAGCTTCCTGGCTGGTCCTAGAACATTTTTTACTTATTTTCTCAAAAAATTATTTTTCTGCTTTTCTTAATTGGTCGGTTCATCCCACTGATTTTGGCAGGGCTGTGGAATCAACCCAGAAAGCCCATGGAGGACTTTGAGGAATGAGGAGGGGAGGATGTGTGAGGACTGGAATTCCATGCTCTGCTGGAATACTCTGCATTTTCTCCATCCCACTGCAGAGGATGTTTAAATAAGACAAGAAGGTGATAGTCAAGGTGCAAACAGGCAAATACCAAAGGCTGTGGGAAGTTGAGACTCAATGACTGGAGGTACAAAAAAGCCCAACATTCATGAAAGAACTGGCAGATTTAGGAGAACCTCATGTCTGTCTTCTTATAAGCAACTCTAAACATGGGACTACAACTGCTCCTCCCCAGATATGCAATGATTACACAGGAGTAACAGGATTTTCTGACTGGACTACTAAATGAATTGCGCATCTTTAGTTCTGTGTAAGAAAATAAAAGCACATTGTCCATCAGCAGAAACCTGTGACGTATTTGCTGTCATCAAGGAAAACTCTATTTTTTTAATTTCTGTTTCCTGAGTCAAGCCTTTCTTCTAATGGAAGTCTGCAGGTCCAAAGCAAGAAGGGGCAAAAACAAGGCTGCAAGGCTGAGGGGCAGAGATGGGAGCTTGGCTGAGTAGTCTGTGCACACGGGGGAACAGGGAACCCTTGGAAGCAAACAGAGCACAGGGTGGGTAGGCACAGCCTTCTGTGAGACAGTGCTGCTCTTTCCAATCTACCTCTAGCTCGGCACACTCAGTGCCTCCCAGGAAGGACATGCCACAGTCCTTGCTTGCCCTCCAGTGCCTCACACCACATTGTGTGGGAACAGTCTCCTTCCCTGCTGACTGCCTGCATTCCACCAGGCCATGAAGAGCACCTTTGGCATCCCATCAGCCTTGGACAGCCTCATGCTCATGGCAGGCTGGCCAGAGGCTCTCCCAGGCTGTCCTTCCCCAGGATTCCATGGATGATCCTTCTTTCCCACTCTTCTGCTTCCCCTTCCAGACCCACTGGCCCTCCCTTCTCCCCTGGTGGCTTCAGATCACAAACGGACTGTTTCTTTCAATCCTCCAGCTTAGATTGATTGCAGGCCTCTGTGAGTCTGTGGCCAAAACTAAAGCCAGGGACAATTCCTGAACAAGTAAGCTCACAATGCCCTATTTATTTATATAGCACAAATGATTGAAATCATTATGCCCCAGACAAGTGGGACCTATTTATAAACTGGATCTTAAGATGAGCAATATAGCAGGACTCTCCACTGCTTCACAATGAGCACCAGCACCATCCCCCCATCCCCAGCTATAAAGCTCCGAGGCCCGTCTGACTTGCCACATGAAAGACACATTCCTCGCCTGTTAAATTAAAATCTAATCATATTCTGCAGTAAACAAGGCACAAAGAACACTCTCAAAATTATGGGATGAAAACCAGCAACACTAAGGGCCAAACTCTCCCCTCAGATCTATCCTACAGCTCTTTGACAAGTGCAATCAGTTAAACATTTGAGGGCTTGACAACAGCCACTCTACCAGACGTTTGATCTGACTGGTTTTCCATGCTCTTCCATAAATTATGGATCTTCAGATCTGCATGTCCTCCATGTTTGTGATGGCGGGTCTCCAACAGAGAGGAGGCTTGGGAAGAAGTGGATATTTCTCTCAAAACACTCAAATTACTCCTATGTTTCTATCTATACAAAGCAGATCTGGAACTATTTAAGTGGGCATCAGTTGTGTTTGGAGCTTTGGAAAGAAAAGCTTTTGCTTTTCATCCTCCTCAAACTGCGATCCAACCTAAACAAAATGTGAGATCTAAACAGCAGCCTCACACTTCAGTGCCATCTGGATGTTTGACTCACAGCAGCACCCTTTTGCTCTCAAAATGCTCACACCATGGTGTAGCAGCCTGTACAAGGGAATGGGAGCAGAGCTGGAGCTGCCAGACCCTGGCAAACCCCGTGGGGAGCCATGGGCTGGCTTTTCAACCTGTCACACAGCACCCTTGGGTCAACGTGGATGACAGGTCCCTTACAGATCCTATGAGTCAAAAGTGTTGGATGTTTTGGCTTTTGATGATCTTACCAGTTTACGTAACTGGGGTAATCATGATGAGGCTTTGATATGATTAAAATTTAAGAATTAATTAGTCTTAGTACCTCCATGGTACTTTGCATTTTTCTCTTCACACAGAGAACAAGCATTAACTAATTGGTCTTCTGAAAAACACTTTTATTATTACAATTTTATGAGGTGGAAACTACGAGGTTAAGTAACTTGCCTGAAGTTATTCACTAAGTTGCACTGGGATTAAAATTTAGGAGTTGCTGGCTGCCAGCCCTGCTTTTCGACCACTGGACCACTCTGCTTCTTATTATAAGAATTTAATTTACTTGGCAGAGAATGCAGTTTTCATGTGGTAAGTCATATATTGCCATTCTAATGAAGTTGAAGGAAGGTGAGAAGGCCAGCTGATCTCATTGTCAACTGATGAAGAGTCACATCACAATGATTCTGTTTAAAAATCTTGATCTAGTACAGTACAGCTTCTCCTTCCCCTGAAAAGCAGACCTTTCTTTCAAAATATGGATGCTCATAAGCAACCATCTAAATTTCTATTGGGCCAACTAGAGAAAGAAACTAAAAGCTAAGGAAACTGGCATTTAGGCCCCTCTGGTATTTTGAGATCTATTTCCTACATATTTCTTCAAAATTCAGGGAATGTTTTGACACAAACACACAGTATTCTTCACCCAGTTGTTTTCTCTTGGTTTGAGTTCTTGTCTATATTTTTTTCCTGTGATATTGTTATTTTGAAACTGCTCTTTTCTTCTAGTGTAGACTTCTAAAAATCTGATGGTCCAATATACACGTGTGTGTGTGTGTGTGTGTGTGTGTGTGTGTTTGTGTGTGTGAGAGTGTGTGTAAAATGTCAGCAACTATATAGACAGAAATAAATTTCCATGTCTCCATTTTTCTCAAGTTAACCTAGTATATTAATAAGGAAAGTTCTGCAAATACTGAAAATCAGTGAATCAGTAGTTCCCATCTGGGGGTTGACAACTGCAACAATTGTCTACTTATGTGTCTCTGTGTGTA
This sequence comes from Chamaea fasciata, assembly GCF_029207755.1. Classification (NCBI taxonomy): domain Eukaryota; kingdom Metazoa; phylum Chordata; class Aves; order Passeriformes; family Sylviidae; genus Chamaea; species Chamaea fasciata. The sequence continues at coordinate 49,946,821 of NW_027094092.1, read as the reverse complement.
AAAAGTTTGGACAAAATCTCCATGTATATCCATCTCTCCTCTAGTAGAGCCTCCAATGAAAAGAAGCCCCATGGAGAATTCATGTACTGCCAAATGAGTTTTGTTGACAATACATTCCAGCTCCAAGGTGGAACTGTGCAGGTGTGTTATAAACTCACCACTACAAAATAAAGATCTTTTATTTTCCTGTGGAATAACTATCAAAGTATAGAGCCAAAAAGGCAAAGAGAGAAGTGTCAAAAGGATGTTAAGGATCATTATGAAAATGTATAGAGATTTGAAGCAAGAACAAAATCTGTGTCTGAACACAAACTGGTTTCTGCAACCAAAAAATGAATACAGTGGCTGTACACAGATCCCAGAAAAGAAAGATCATAGCCATTAGTGTGAGAAAAACCTTGATGATACAAGGCACATTAAAAATAGTAAGTAAAAAGAATGAGAACGTGATAATATGAATAAAATCTGTGCCAGAGGTTTAAGCTTGCAAGGCTGTGGAAAGCACTCATTACTAAAAATGTAGTCTGACTGGTAAAATCACCTGAAAAATAATTTTAAAAAGCATCTAGAGCAATACAATTATTTTTGTGTACCACAGATACACACACATTTGCCAAAAGCTCAGTAAAAGTGGTTTATTTAAACTCCAGAAAGGTTTTGTGACACTCACTTCATTTAACAGGTTTGTTTTCTTTAAGCCTGAGATGTTTGTCAAGTATTTGTCATTGTGGTTCAGCACTGAAGCAGTTTCCTAGAGGGCCCAAGAGTCTTTGTCCATTCAGCTACACCTTTCAACTATGTTTTCTCAAGTATGAGTACAAAACTTATGTTCTCAAGTACGAGTACAAAATTTGTTAGCAATGGGCAGGTGGGTCCCTCTTGGGAATGCATGATATTTTTGTCAGACTGGTAGGCAATACAGAGGAAATAGTAGAAATATGTCCATAATGCCCATTTGTCTCAGACCTTATGCCTAAAGAGCCTCTTAATCCACTTAACTCAGATGACTTCTGGCAACATTAACAGGTCTAGTATCATTCATCAGATTTCCCAATGATCTGAGTGGCTCTGTGGTAAATATCTTTTCACTGGCTGTTATGGGGATACAATTTTGCTGAAATCTAGGATTGGTTCCCACCAAACTCAAAATACTCATTCCAGAAGTGTAAAGAATCCTACCAGCTTTTTGGGAAGGCTTGTGAAATGGAAAAATATGAAAGAAAAATTAGTTGTCATTCTCTTGACAGAGATGCCAAAGCTCCTGAAAATCAGCAGTGTTTCCCCAAATCATGTGAAGCTGAGAGCAACCTGGACTCTGATGGTGGCATTCCTACAGGAGAGCATTTCCTACCAGGAAAGTCGTCACTGTCAGTAAAAGTCAGAATGGAGAGAGAAGGACAGTGATCTCCAGGCTGTTTGAACTACTCTCTCCTTTCTTTTTTCTCCCCACCTATTTTTTCTCTTTTTTAAAAAAGATAACTACTTCTCTTTTATTATCCTACAGCTAATATTTGATTTTCCATAGTAAGTCGGCCACTTCTTTCCTCTTATTTTCTACTCCATCTTCTGCATTATTTCTGTCCTCTCAACAGGAAGAAGGGTGATTCTGAATGGAGAGATTATGCAATTTCAAGGCTAGTCATTCCACAATTTCTCAAATTTCCCGTCTCTTACTTCTGTTCACCTCCTGGGAACTGCACTGCTTCTGCTTGGTCTTGTGAGAGATCTGTAAAGGTGGAGAAGAGTCTAATTTCTGTGAGCCTGTGGCATCTGGTTTCATGTCTGGTCCTTTCCTGCTGTTTCTGTGTCTCCAAAGCAATTCCTGCATCAGAAAACCCTGAAGGTAATCCAAATCACCTTCATGTATACCATATTCCCTTACATGCTTGGTATAACTGAGAAGATGAGCTTGTGCTTTCACCACAGGGATCTTGAATTCAGCTGACACAAGGTCAAATGAGGTCTGTAGACACCCTATTCCAAATGCAAGTTCAGGTCTTCTACAGTCGATATGGAAGAATGAAGCCATAAGTGGGACAGTATTGACACATTTCCTTTTTCTCCATATTGGATGCTAAGAGAATTACAGCCCCTCACTTAACCATTTTTGCCAGAAATTTTGAAGCCAACTATGCTTTCAGCTATACATGTAAATGATTATGGGGTTATATGCGTGAAAACAAGAGCAGAACTTAGACCACAGATTTTCCAAGGAAAAACAAGTGCTGCATTTTAGGCAATTAGGAGCAGTAAAGTAAACATTTAGTCACCATTGACTCATGAGCTGAAAAACACAGTAGTCAATTACAGCTTTCGGCAGCAATAATTAATATGGTGTTGATGAAAACTGTGGTTTCCACTCAGCATACAAAGCTATTTCAGGTAATTAAATGTAACCTCATCTATATGTAATTTGTCTTTAATCTGCACATGATACAGTATTTCAACCTCATATGTTGTATTCTGGAATAAAAATGTATAAGAACATTACCTAAAGCATATACCCAATCACCCTAGCAAAATTTGTTTTCATTCAAGTCTATATCACACTTTATGATTAAATATTTGACTGTGAAAAGGTTTGTAATTTAATCATTTGCCCAATCTTTCTTATTACTCCCCATATCTGATTTACAGAGATAAAGAGATCAATTTTAACTGTGTATACCACACAGACATTTATTTCTTTGTATGTTTTAGCATCCTGAGGCTTTTTCAGAGACGTTAAATAGATAGAAAGTAAATACTTAGAGAAAAGATCACTCTTGCCATTTCTGATGAAGAACTTGTGCTATTATGAAGCTTCTGAATATATAAAGAGGTGTTATGTGCAAAGTAGTCTTTACGATATTGTATTGACCTGATTTTCCAAAGTGCAGATTATCTACATTTCTCACTGAAACTAATGGAACTTGAAATGCTTCTCTGAAAATTAATGTGTATCACTGCCCTCTCAGTCACTGTTTATAAACCCTAGCAATTTGAAGTCCATAATTCCAGCTTGACTGCCCAGCTACTTCCAGCAATAGTCATATAGCAGGAAAAAACGGAAGGAGAAATTCTATTTTATCTGAAAAGGCTTCAATTTACATATTTATAGATTTACAAGATTTTATTTGCATGTTAGACTTTGAGGGGTTTCTTCACAAACCAACTGCCAGTTGAAGCATCAGTTTCACGATTGTTAACCAAAGTGTACCTTTGCTGGACATCTGCAGTGTCATTGCTACATGGCAAACACACCTGATATTTTTACATCTGAACTGCAGACTGGATAGTCCTATTAAAATAAGCCACCAAAAAAGATAAAATTTCATACGATATGAAATTAAAAAGAGTGGCTATTACCTTTAGAAGATACCACATCAGAAACTATAACTTTGCCACCTTTGTTAGCACAAGGAGATCTTGTTCCATAATCCTATCAGAGCCTCACAGTTCCTAAATAAATTGGACTGCTATTTTACAACAAAATATTAGGTTACTGGGCCTTTAGTTCTGTTAGCCTTTCTGATGACTAGCTTAATTCCGAAAAGGAAGCTAATTCCCAGCTAAAGCATTTTCTTTTCTCCCAAAATAAATAACATGAAAACATGACTAAAATTCCCAACCAAAACATTTTTATGCTAATGGCATACAAAAATATTCTGTATTGATGACTATCATTTTTATTGTCTTAAACATTTGCTATGAGATTGAATTTTCAGAACCACTTATAAGGTCTTTGAGCTAAATTGAGGAAAGATGTGTGGTCCATTTAGGTGGACTTTTGGTCCATGAAATGTATTTAATATAAAATTGTAAGATTCTCTGATACCAAGGAAATTCCCAAGCTTTGACATCAAACAAACTCCTTCTCTGAGCATGAGGAAGAAAAATCTTTAACACTTCCAAAAGAAGTACAAGCCAAAAAAAATGGCAGAATCAACCAGTAAATGAAAAGCACAACACAGTGACCTACGTGGGCATAATCAGTAAGCCTTTTTGTGCTATTTATTTGAAGGAACAACGGGGATTTTCCAGAAACCATCTGTACATTGTTAAAGAGGAGTGAATTACCTACAGCCTTCAAAGGAAATGATGCTGTTAAAATAAACTTGGGGGTTGGAAGGAATTAGGTTACTAAACATGGGGCTAAGTTAAAACTTAAGCATCTCTCTGGATTTTGTCTTGCTGGTTACACTAAACCCAGGTACGCAGGGATGGAGGGTTTCAGCAGAGAGACTTTGCCACAGCTGTCAGATCTGGAGGCAGACTTGCCAATACCTAAGTGCTTTGAAGTTGTCTTCTAAAGCACCATAACAATAAGTGAAGGAATAAAAGCCCTTAATAGCCTCTGAATAGAATGTAGAGTTACAGATAGTGGGCTAGATTTCATTCTCAAAAACTATTAGCTAAGATCCTAAAATTGTGAGTTTAAAATAATACCGTGCATGCTGGAGTCTCTGGAGACACCTTTACTTTTGAACTGTTGGTGCACTTGGGCACATGTTCAAAATTCTTGCCACAACCATAGGGACAGAAAACTTCTGCTCTCCTTTAAATGAAAGATGAGATTTTCACGTGGTCACTTCATTTCAAGAGAGGCCTTAACGAAAACACCAGTTAGAGAAAGTTTCCTGATAAATACTGGCAATGCTATAGGTCTTTTCAAAAATCAGGAACCTCAAAAGAAGCCAGGCAAAATCTGCTTGGTTTCAGATTTCATAGAAGCTTGTAGCTCAGCTCCGGTTTGTCCTAAAGTTCACTGAAGTTCAGCCTTTCAAGTAATTCTGATTCGATTTATGGGTTTTTCCTAAACCATATAAAACTTGGGGTATTACTTGGATTTGACGTGAGCCAGGTGGAACTCAGTAGGTCCAGCAGTGTTTTGATTTGAGATTTTGAGTCTGTTTAAATACAAAACAGAAAGCAAAATTCCGTCTTCCTCTGAAGCCAGAGGAAAGTTTCATATGATCCACTGTGTGCCAAATTCACTTCCTGCAGAGTTCTTGAGACTCACAAAGTCCATGTCTGCATAACTGTGCAGTGAGGGCTCTAGGGGGTGCTGGCACAGGGAAAGCCAGGAAACCTGGAAGCACAGGAAAGGGAAGGGTGTGGATGTGCCTTGCTGCAGAGAGCATTTACCTCTCCCAAAAATGCAGGGCACCACAGTTAGTCCTCACCATGAGATTTGCCAGAGCCTCAGGCTCAGTTTTAGGAAAGACATGGAAGACTAATTGTAACTTTGCACCAAGGATATTTACAGTGTGTCCTGCATGGTGCTGAGCGGCTCCCTCTTTCTTTCCAACACAGGGGCAGAGGAAATTGAATAGTTTTCAAATAATTTGAACAATTTTGGATTCCTTGTTCAGGTAACAGTTGAACATGTGAAACTCTTCCTGAAGTAACAATTCCAAAAAGTTCAGATTAAGCCTCCTAGGACCCATTACTGCAATAATATCAGAGTAAACAGTGTACTTTTTAACCATCAGATACAAAACCATTGTCAATCTGATTTAGAAATATTTTATAGGTTTCTTTATTTATATATTAAAGACATATTTTAAAACTGGCTTTTGAAGTGATTCATGAAAATGGTTGCCTATAACAGTCCATGGAGCTACTCAAGAAACAGTTGCTGTTTTCTTTTAACAGCATACAGAACACTTTTCTGGTATAGAGTTTTAATGCCCAAAACTCATATTTGAAATTAGCATTTTTCTCTTTTATTTTTTTCTCCAATTTTTATGTTAAAATTCTTACTCCAGTTAGGAGGGCATGGCCAGTTGTCATGCATGATGGCATAATTTTAAGTAATGGGATTGGCTGAAGTGAAAATTGCACTATTTTAACTCCTTTGCTTCTCCAGTGTAAAAACTCAAATAATATAAAGTAAATCTTTGAAGGATGTATTAAATGATTACTAGTATTTACTGGTTTAGCAAGAAGACATAAGATCTGTATCTTGTATGTCTCATACTGTCATTCTTACACAGTCATTAAGCTCCCCCCAAAATATTGTTTAAATAATCTTAGCACACAATACCCCATTAAACTAGCTCTTTAGTTTAGGAAAGTAACTATTCATTTGAGATGTTTAGCTTAAAGGGTATCTACAGATCCTTATCTCTGTAACTAGATTGCAATAGATTTGTTAGAAATTTTATAGGACATTCATTTCAGGGTGAAAACCATGCTGGTGTATTTCAAAGGCACTTAAAGCTCAAATTTAATCCAACTAATATTAGGTCCCTCTACTAGGTATGCAATTGGTACAAACAGTTCCCCTATCATTAATTGTATAAACAATTAATGAAGATATCTCATTTTCTGGGTTGATTATATGGTCAGTTAGGGGTAACAGTGTTTCTAAATTCTGTCCCTGGATAAATACCTAAGCGTAGGAGCAACAAAAACAGACCTCAGATGTCAAGCATATTTCACAAAACTGTTGTTTTCTCTGAAAATTCCAGCCTTCATCTAGGTTTCAAAATTGGGAGGAAATAACAGGAGCATAAACCCATTCATTTTTCCTGTTAAGGAAATTTGTGGCCTTAACAATCAAAAATGGCTTTAAATCATAAATCTGAAGCTACGATGTATCTGCAATCTTTGTGGAGTTACTTATCAACCTGACCACTAAAGACTTTAAGGTTCATTTTTGGACAAGGACAGAAGAAATCTCCATATGGTCAAGCCTCCCCAACTGAAAGTTTATAATAGAAAATTACCTCTTTTTCTTTCGTACTTCTCAACAAAGCTATGTTCTCTGGGGTGGTTGTTCAGACACTTGGTATTATTTGTATTTTCCTGTCTGTCCATCCATCCATCCATCCATCCATCCATCCATCCATCCATCCATCCATTTCCTTTCAATTTATTTCTCTGTATGCATGCAAAAGGAGCCATTTTAAGCCCTCTGTGGCCAACACGTGGGTTAGCAAATGGGTTCTTATTGCAGGTTTGCATTTGCAAATTGGTTGTTCTAATTACAAGCAAAACCATGTAACTGAGTGAAGTACTGTGGGTATATGTAAAGTCATAGTAACTTTACATGTATGAGTCCTGAATTTCTGGCTTCCTCCTCTTTTAGCTTAGCTCTCTCCCTTGAGCATTTATTCATTTGTTTGCCCTTGCCAAAAAAATTATTCATCTAAACACAGCCCCCTCATGATGTCAATGGAAGTCTGAGCAACCTACGGCAGAGAATGTTCAAAGCTTATATTGCCATAAAACAATGTTGTCTTCTGGTTTGTTTTATTTTTTTGGATATCCTGTTCTGTGAGAAAAGAAATTCTGTAACTAAGACTGACTTGTGATTTTTCACAGTATAACAAAGTATAACAAAAATGCCTCTGTTTCACCTTTTAATGATTAAATCTCTCCAATGCCCTGAGCCTTATACATGCAGGCGCAGAAGTAATTTTATGCACATGAGCAATCCCACTGAACTCCCTGGGTCTACACACGTGTAGCACTGCACATATTCACATTGGCAAGATCAAGAACTGGTTTTGTTGAGAACATCTGTGGCAAAGGAATCTTCCTGCAAATAAACAGTGTCTACATTAGCAAACCTCATAGCTTTGCTTCAGTGCTCAGTCACCCACAAAAGTCACTTGCTGCCTTGCATAGCATTTGCTTTGAGCAATATTCCTTAAGTAATTTGCTTTAAATTCTTTAAACACTATGATAGCATAGTTTGCTGAAGCTTTCAGAAAATTAAAAAAGTAAAAGAGGTTATATCCATTATTGTAGGTAGTTACAAGTCATTGCAAATGGTGTATTTGAAAATCAGAGCTAACAACTTGCCAATTGATATCTCATTCCCTATTACTTAGTGGTCAGGATAATGGCTTCCTATCTTTATTTCTTTTTTTTTTTTTTACCTGATAGTGCTGAATTTTTGAGCAACTGTGTGAGCACAAGAACAGTTTGTGCAAGTAAATGAACCATGTCGGCAACTGTATTTCACTCTGCATTGAAAACATGATCAAAACGTATTAAATTGTTTGTGATAGTTTCGCTCTGCAAGAAGGAAAATCTATTTGAACAAAAAAATTAACTGGAATATGAAACTGCAATGATAAAAATGCCATGTCCCTTTAAATAATGTTTGAGTGCATAGCTATGCTAGATTTTAAGTGGTATTTCATTCTAAAGGAACTAAGAAAACTAATTTGTGGCTAAATGCACAGTGTTAAAGGATTGCTCTACAGGTAGATTAAACAAAGAAGCCCAGGCAAAAAAACTTCATTCTCTACTAGACAGTATATTTTATACAACATAAAGCATAAGCTGCAATGTTATATGACAGCCAAAACTTTTGTATTGATCCCCAAAAATAGTGACTTAATTTTATCAAAATGTATTTATTCATCACTGCTGCATCAATGATCTTCTGTATTTTATATGTAAATAATCTATTCTATTCCCTTGATCATGTTAATCTTACTAATGACAAATTACCATTCTCCACGTACAGTTCCTAGATTTACAAATTATCACTCCTGCTTTCAGGGGACTGAGAATCAGCCACGCTTGCTAATGCCTCCATGGATCGCCTGACACATAGCAGATTTTTATATTCCCTTTTAAAGCGTTCAGCTCGCAAGAAATAATTTATAAATCTGGCTATCACTCGCACTTATCCTCTTACTGCTTGAGGGGGAAAAAGAACAAGATCAAATTGGGAGGATTATTAACAATGTAAGAACTTTATTTGCTTCAATTAACTCTTTGCAGGAAGAACTGCATGCTAAAACCTATTGGCTTTAGGAAAGAAGAAATACCCTGTATATTCAGTTATTGTGGAAAGCTTGGACAAACAAAAAACACTACACACAAATACTCCTCATTTTTTGTCTTAAAAAATAAACTTTTTGAATTTTAAATGTACTTTAAACCTGAGATTTCTTTTCACCAGACAAAACATGGATTGTGTTGGGGAATTAAAACTGTGACAAATCAAGCAAGCTAAAAATTCAGACATTTCTGTCTTGTTCTACACCTATGCGTATTGGAGACAAAATGCTACCAAACTCATTGGGATTCACCATTTGATATTTCCTTTGTAGTTGTAAAAATGGAGAATGAGACTGTCACATTTCACCCTTCCTGTAGGTTCACCTGTCTTGGTTTAACCCCTGACTGCAACCTTCTCCTTCTCATGCAGAGACAAATACTTGGGATAGTCATGGAATAGGGTGCTGCTCTTCCTTGCAGGAAACTCCTTGGTTCTTTCATTGCAAAGGAATGAAGAGCATTGACTGAATTACTGAGCAACTGCTGGGAAAGAAAGGTAGTCAGATGTTCCTTCACAGTAAAAGCACTTTGGAAGTCACTGACAATTCCTGCCACCCCCTCAGGGCTGTGGACAGCAGTAGAAGAACCTGAAATGTAAGATGGGATTCATTTGCCAAAGCCTGGTGCCGAAAAAGCAGCTAAAATGGCTCAGAGTTTCCCTGCTGACTTGCAGCTGCTGCTTGAGAAGGAAAAGGTCCTGCTAGTCTCAGAAAGGTGTCTAAGAGACCCAAGGCATCTGAAATGCTAAAATGTACCAAGATTTAAGTGACTAAATATCTCCCACTGGACCCAAGAAGTTACCAGCATATCTAGTGTAAATTTCTGTGTCACTGATAACAGGTAACACTAACTGTAATCAATATCAATAATCAGTATCTTCTAGTAGCGTAACATCAGTGTGATAAACGCCTTGAGATGAAAATAACAGTAAGAGAGCAGAGGACTCTTGGCATCTAGTGCACCCTGATTTAGTGTGTATAACCAGTGCCAAAATCTCCATTCCTCTGCTCAGTCCACCAAATAGGGCTGCTGTAAATAAGTTTATAATATCCCCCTGCCCTCCTCACCCTCCACCCTTAAAATAAAAAGGGAATGCCCCTGAGAAAACTGGGAGGTAAAACTCAGGAGCCTCCTGGGATGCTGATTATCTCTTACTTACACCAGAAATTTCACATGGTACTTCTGTGTTACTGATGCCCTCTTTTCTCAACGTCTTTCCACAGGGGGAACAAAGGCACAATAAATGTCACAGCTGATAAATCCTCATGCTGTAAGGAAGAAATGGTTGTAAAGGCTTCCTTTAGCTTCACTTCTGCCTGACCATTCAATGAATATAACCGCAATACTGGCCATATGTGTGACAGGACTTTATTCATGAAGAAGCCTTTTCTGCCTACAAAATAACTTCTCAAGTTACCTAATGGTATCTCTAATTAGCAGAATACAGTATTTCTAACAGCATCAAAAATCCCACTTCTAGTTCATTAAATCAAGGTTCATTTTGAGCAGTCTTTGTGTCAATATGTTCTCCTTGAATCACAACGTATTGGCCTGTACAGTACAGCTATTTCCATTTGTCACTTTGATATGTATTTAGGGACTATCTATAATACAGACTGGATCGATTCTAATGGTTGGTCATGTAAATTCTCTTTAGTTCAATGGTCATTGCCACAATATACTCTCAGAAGCACTGCAGTCTATCATGCATCTAATCTATAAAAACCTATTTCTGATATTCATTCATCATGAGATTATTATATATATATATAGGGGACGAGCAGAAAGGCTCGTGAAAGGAAATGGATGGCATTTGGATATGAATTTTTTTAAGGCAGATGATACATCTACACAAACTTCTCCCCTCTCCATGTGTCATGCAAGATTAAGCCCTCTTTTTTCTCTGTACAATAACATTTAAGATTTTAAGGAGAAGGAAAAAAGTAGTCTTGTTTTTAGAGACCAGTATTTTTTTTCCCTCCTGAGCTCCAGCTATCTGTGTGAGACATCTTATTACAAATATGCTCATCTATTTACATTCCCTTTAGGGATGTCAGGATAGAAAGGGGCCCCACTACCTACCACTTCCTACAGAAAGGTTGAAAATGCTGCATCTTGCCTTGTATGGAGGATGCATAGCTCTTGCTATTGCTAGTAGCTATTTTAAAAATAGTTAGGTTCTGGAACTAGGAAGTTCTGGGCCAAATTTCAGTTACAAACAAATGTACCTACCAAAAAAATGCTTGATCTACTCTATGGCACAGTTTGAACTGGTTGGAATTCCACCTTACGTGCATTGTGGTTACTATTTTCCACATAGTTGGAGCACTGACACTTTAGCAGAACCCATTTTTTTTCATGCCTACCATAAATAAATTTTTTAAAAAAATCAAAGTATAACTTCAGGGTAATTGCAGCAGGTAAATCCAAAGTGGTTAGTGCAGTTAACTTCATGTTAATTTTAGTTAGAGTCTAAGGGCTGCTGCCTACAAACACCCATTCATAGCATTAGTCACGAGTCATTCAGTGACAGCCAACGAAAATATTTGGTGAGTAAACTTCCATATATGTTTGTAGGCTCCAGTCCTAGCAGGGTACTAATAAGCAATTCAGATATGTAGTTTACTTCCTCATATGCATTAATGTTAATTACAAGTAACCAGAATTATAAAGACAATGTAATTATGTTCTAATTATAGCATAACCGCAGCCACTGTATTATAGGAGTAATCCAATTTAAAAAAAAAAAAAAAAGAAGAAAGAAAAAAAACACTTTTGCTTCTTATAGACATATCATTTTAGTACATGCTTTTATGTGGACTTTTCTGTATCCTACCTTTCAACACCATACGTCTCAGCACTCAGACAAAATTTTGACCCATCTTTCATTGGGCAGCAGAGGAAGTTAAACATTATCATTATCATATTTTAAGTTAAAAGATATTCACATTACCTTTATTCTTTATAGACATGGGGTGATGTAGAGGAATTATACAGGCAGATTAGCGTCCATTTCACTGTATACACAGCACTGAAATCTTAACCCATCAACTTGGAATGTCACTCCAGCAGCTGTGTGTGCTGCAAACATGAAGAACTATCCCCTGAGATTAGCTCAGTTGGGCAGAGCCTGGTGCTAACAACACCAAGGCTGTAGGTTTGATGCCCATATGGCCAATTCACTTAAGAATTGGACTTGATGATCCTTTTGGGTCCCTTTCAACTCAGACTATTCTGTGATTCTGTGAGCTGCTATACAGCTTGGCAGTTAAGTAACGATAGATGCCTTGATCATATAATAGATATGCAATAGATACATTCTAGATATTCTGCTTCTGGAGTCACACTGGTATCACAGTCACAAAAACTTTTGTTTTCCTGGTCAGCCTTATAGGGTCAGCAAGTCACTGGCTTGCTCTGTCAGTAAGAAAAAAAAGTAGCAAGGAAGTAATAGCACAAACTGAGACAAGATGTCCAAATCTGTGCAGGGCACGAAATTGTAAGATCAGTGCTCCCTATCTGAGTCCTTTTGCACATGCAGCAGCTGAGTGGCAACCACTTTCACCTGCAGAAAGGCATGTCTAATTTTGAGGAAAAAGAGCATGAGGGAAAGCCAAGAGAGTGTCCAGGGTTTTACTGCATTAAGCTGGAAAACAATTCCCCTGAGGAAACACCTGAAAGTCCAGGGGATATGGAGTTCTGAGTCTCTCCTGGGGATGAAAGGAAAGTAAAAGACGTAGAACACAAGCAAAATACACCATTTTGAAGAAGGCCTGAGTGCTCAGCTGAATGTTTCCTAGCTGGAAGGAGGAAATGTTGCAGAATGATGATTCTCCCCCGTTGGCAAATGGCTCAATTGTTGAACAGAAGAAATGAAATAAATCATAAGACAAAACCAAGGAAACACAAAAGACTTGTTTCGAGTCTTAGAAGAATGCGGATCCTGTCTCCAGGGTATGTGTGTCATTCTACACACCAGTATTACAAAGCCTGGCTAGTAGCATCATGTCCTGGAAAGAAGATGACACCACAAGGTGGAAGTGGTTCATTCCCTGTTTGCCAGACAAGGAGCCTTCTCAGCCATCACTGCAGAAGCTGTCCATTCCACCCATACTACTTGAAGCTAAACTTGGAGTGGAAGTTTCTTTGAGAAACTGAGTCTTACCCGTGTTGTAGTCACAACAGAGAAATGAGAAATGAGAAATTTCTTCACAGAGAAATGAGAAAAACAATCTCTGAAATATTAAAGCCAGTATACACTGTCTGGAAGAGAGAGAAAACTCACAACTTCACATTTACTGGGTTGTGAAGACATTATTCTGATGAAGTCATCCAAGTTTAAATTAAAAAAAAAAAATAAAAAAAAAAAAAAAAGAGGGGAGGAGTGAGAATTGCAAAGACACATGGGAATCTGTCAGGCCCAGAAATCCTGCTGACTGCAAACTGAGGACAACAGCAGGAAGGTGGGAGAGGAATTCTCTGCCATGAATGGTACATCTAAAGTACTAACCTGAAAGTCTGAGACAAGGCAAGCAGATTGAAGGTAATTATATTCCAGGACTTTCAGAAGCTGAGGATAGAGTCTCAAAGCCAGTGCACTAATTTGGTACATTTGTTGTAGTTACAGATCCCTCAACTGTATCTTTTTATCAGATAAGGCTGTAACTCACCACACAGATAACCTTCATAACATAGCAGAATCAACACTGAACAATTCAATCTTTGCATAGCCTCCAGGGTCACCTTATCTAATAAGTATAAAGGTGAGGAAAGAGGGCAGTACAATTCTGAAGGTGCTGGTTCTCTTAACTTTGTCAATACTGCATGAGTCTTCCTCAGTTATCAATAGGCAAGAAGAGGACTTTGAAAACTCAGTATTACCCATGAGCCATAGTCTAGATCAGCAAAATAAGGCACAAATGCAGAGAGTAACCCATATGCTTAATGCCAGCTGCCAGAGCTGCAGTTCTTTACAAGTGGCATTAGTGTGATGACAGGTCCTTGAAGGAGAATATAGCCCATCTCGCAGTGGTACATTCACAGGGCACCATGTCATCATCTGCATGTATCTTTAAGTTTCACTGCCAGGGAAGACTTTCATGCTTAAATTCCAGAGGGGAAAAAGACTGTGGGGAAGAAACCATGCATCAGTCATTTATTTTTTCCCACGAATAATAGAGCAAATTATATCAATGTGTGAAATGATAATAAGCAAATCATTACATTTGGCCCAGGCAAAAGGAAAAGGGCAAAATAAAATGCATATAATATAATGAAACATCACAAGATACTATATGTTTTAAGAATCAGTTCAGAATAATTGCAGGAAAAAGTATTTAAAAATTAAAAGAACCAAGAATAAATATATCCATTATTACTGATCAGCAGTGGCTGTTGTGCAAATTCATCATTTTGGCCTAAGCACAATTAACTAGTATGTTCATATTTTGAGAATGGGAAAAGACAGAAATTAGACTCTTTCTGCTGCTGTGAGACTCAGCTATGTGTCTCGCTCTTGCTGTCCTAGACACCTCTGAGGTGTGTCTAACATTAAATATAAGAAGCAGTAACATCAGTAAAGTTTCAAGTCAATAAAGCAGCTGAAAAACCTCCTCCTCTTATTTAGTGCAATTGTGATAGTCCTACCAAGTATTGTTTTATAACAGAAAAAAAGCTTATGTTCATTTATTAGAAATCATATTTAAAATGTATCTGGTACTCACAAGAACATATACACAGAGATATGAAGAAACTAATTTACTTATTCTGTGCATTCAGCAATAGGCAGCATTTTCAAACAAGTGTAGGGTGGAAAGCACACGCACATTTATTTGGGGAGAAGAGTCAGCTTTGCAAACCAGAATAATGAGCTAGAGGGAAACAGTCACAGCAGTCTGAAGAGGATGTCTTCCTAAACCCACGAGCATAAAGGTAGCTAGTACACAACTTACCTCCTGATTATGTCCCATGCATGTAGAGAAATCCCATTGCTGGTTTGAATGATCTCTTTTCTGGATAGCAAGAGTCCTCCAGCACTAGGGTGCTGTGCTGGGCAGCTGCAGGGCCCAACTCTCCCTAGCCCAAATCCTCTCATGTTCAGGAATCCACATTTCTCTCACAGCTCATCTTTAGGAGGAGTCACATGCATGCACACCCCTGCTTCTATTTGTCTTTAAGAAAAAAAAAATAAAAAGAGAGGAGAAGAGGTTTCTACAGGACATTTCTATCCACCTCTTCTCACTGAGCAGTCTCTTCTGTATTGTAGGATCTGAGAACATGGTCAGAGTTACTCTTCATGATAGAGATACAAGCTATAATGTATACCTGTATCCATGTATTTCAAACCTTTTACACGGGTTTGCAAGCATGATCAAAAATTTATATCCACTTCATTTATAAAGACCTTCATCATAGGTGTGTGGGGTGGTTGTTAAACATAAATGCCTCAAACTGTGCTCTCTTAACAAGGCCTAGTCCCTCAACCCTTTATCTAGAAAAGCACACTTTATTTTAAATAAAGGATGTGGTGAGGCACACCTGAAACCTCTCTAACTTCTGAAGGTAAAGTGCAAGCAGTAGAGTGGTTAGTCAAAAAATGAGTTCAATATAAAACGTAAAGATTAAAAAAAGAGAAAGAAAAAAACAACAACAGCAACAAAAATAACCCCCCAATTTTCATCCAAACTGAGAGCAGGCAGTTCAGGAAGCAAACAAGACAGCAGCTAGCATGTTATCAGAGCAAGGAAATCAGAACAAAGATCAAAATGCTGTCCCAGCATACTAACGTTGACAATGTCTCTAAGTCCCAGTGCTCAAAAAGACCACAGCAGTAATCTTGGTGAAACACATTCAATCAGCAGCACTTTACTAGCAGGGTGCAACAGGAAACCCTCACATTTATCAGCTCTGCTCCCTCATCAGTGTATGTCACTGCACTCCATAGAAGCTCGAACTGAGTTAATTTATCAGCAAATTAGAAACAAAATAAAAATGCATCTTCTATCTTCTTTTGAGTCATTTCTTTCTTTCATTAGTTTAATTTTTTAACCTCCGAGATAAAATGAAATTATTTGTAGCTTAAAATTCTGGAAAGAAAATGAAAAAAAAGATAAATCCAGATTGAACGCAAGTTTGGTACAAATTTAAACACTCAGTCCAACAGGACAGACACTCTGACCTGTAAAGTCCTCTCATCTGCCTGAAGATCTGCTCACCACAGACTGGGGGACCTTTCCAGCATCTCTCTGGAGCCCAGTCTCCATATTACCTTTAATTCATGCAGTAAAAGAAAGTTGTTTTCAGAGCAGACAGTGTGATTTCTCCCCTCAGATGTTCTCACTTGCAGAAGTGAAATGCAGTATATGTGGAAAATAGATCATATGGAATGTAGGTGTGTTCATGGATTCATTGCCTCTATCCCAACTACCAGGCTGTTTTACTTACTGGATTGCTAGCTCTGACCTTGGGCTATATTACCATACCTCCACAGAAGTGAAAACCATACACCATCTCATCAAGTTTATTTGATGAAATTGTGAAAATTGAAAAGTAAAGGTATTTAATCAGATGGACATTGAAGTTGAGACAGAAAAGATAAACTACTTCAACACACCCAAGAGCATTAATGTGCTTTGTGCACCTGAGGAGAAGCGTCTCTCAGTGCGGTGCCGCCAGTACGTGTCAGTGTGCAGCAGTGGTTATTACCACACAAAGAGTGCTCAGATTAGCTCTGAGCCATGCAAAGGAAAGCATCCAGCTGAAACCAGAGGAGATGGTACTGTGTAATGCTCACACACTGTGTGAACAGCACATGGTTTACAAGCGATGGAGGCTGGAAAGCTCTGCTAGCTCTGTAATGAACACAAATGGTCAGGGTATTGCACCTCAGATGAAAAGCCAATGCCCTTAACATTATGGTGGTCTTTGTTAATGCACAGGGAAAGGTGTCACCTGCTAAGTCAGCAGCACCTGCTTCTGCAGAAGCACATCAGGGTGTTTGCTGGAAATCCTTTCTTCAAGAGAAGAGTGACCTGACCTTGCTTATGGGTTGTAGCCAAATCAAAGCACAGGCTAAGATGGAAGGTTCAGAACAGAAAGTGAAAGGAGAAGGAAGAAAAGCATGACTTCTCTCTGTATTTATCCCAAAGCCAGAAATCAAAGTTGCTCTTTGTGCAATCATTATGTAATACTTAAATTACAAGAAGACAGTAGTGTTTTTTCCCTCTATTTGCTCACTTCTTTGCAAAACCAAGTAAAATATATTTCTTTATTTTATTTTATTTTTACATCACTTTTAAATGTTTTTATAAAGGTCTACTTCATAAGCTAACATTCTAGAACATTTTTTATTTCTACTTTGAACCCAAGGAAGAAATCTACCAAGCCAGTTCCTTGTATCTCAGGGAACTTGCAAGATCTGTGAGGAGAACATTTGAAAAGTGACATGCCAATATTTGTTCTGTTTGAGCCTACTGTAACTGAAGCCAGACCTGTGCAGGAAACAAAGATAAGAGCCTTTTACCTAGACGTTCTGAAAAAAGAAAGAAGGGGGGGAAAAAACAGCTGTCAAGAACAAATCAACAAGAAGTAGATATAAATCAAACTGGTGAACTGAACTCATGCCTAAATAGTTTGTCTATGATTATATTATCAGAAAGATAAAGAATGAATAGTTAACTTCCTTTAATCCCAGTTTTAAAAGTGCCTGTGGTAGGACAGTAACTACCCACAAAACAAAAGGTCCTTGTGATAAAGTTATGCTCCGAAATACAGACCATTGAGCCAGTTAATGTTTACTTAAGTACTTGTCATCTAAAGAAGGAGCAGAGAAAACCATCAACATAACCAAAAGCTTGTGACACCAATTTGCATCCAGTTCCATGTGCATGTTTTATTTATTTTCAATCAGGATCAATCAGGAAGGAAAATAATCAATGAAGTTTCACTCATGAGTGGTATTTGGCCATCTGGGGGCCCCAGTTTCTGTCGGCCTGCATTGGAGGCAAGGAAAAAAAAATTTTCAAGAGCACGGAGGAGCTCCATATGGTTGAGATCAAAGGTGTTGCTGGGTGCATGGTTCTGCTTTATTGCCAGGCACTGCTGTTAATTAGAAAACAAGATCAGAGGCAGTATTAAAATCCAATTAAATTGATATGAACAGATTGCCAAGTGATGTTCACTAATGTATAATTGAGCACCATGCAAATTTCGGTGGCTGCCTTTTGTTTTTTCTCCCCTCACTCTGGAATGAATGATGAAGCTATGAAGTTTTTCCTCATTGTAAAAGATAAACAAGTTAATGCACTGATCTAGGGGGTATTGCTTCAGTGATTGATGAAAATGAGAGTAGAATATCAACGTGTGACTTTTGGGGGGCTTCTTTTATAATCTTATTTTGTTCATCTTTCTTTTATTATTGTTGTTGTTATTCTTGTTATGGTGGTATCCAAGTACATGCTCAGATCCTTCATCGTTCCATCATTTCACATACAGAGAAACTTCCTTTGGAGCCGGAGATTTGATTCAAACAATTACAAAACCATGAATATTTCAAACGACAGGCCTGCTACCGCTGGAAATTAACTTTCCAAGAACTATATGGACTTTATACCGTATATCTTTGTTTAGAATCCACAGCTTCTATTAAATTTAATTACTTCCCTGTGCAGCTTTATATTGAGGGCGACTTCAAAACGAGGGCAGCAGCTATTAAATTTAATTACTTTCCCCTGCGGCTTGCATAGTAAAGGTGCATGGTTAAGGTGCAGCTACTAAACGAGGGTAGCTTCTAAACAAAGATATACAATATTTATACCATTTATATTTCCTTTTCCCTATTTGTCTTTAATATATGCATTTTTGTGTGTATGTGTGCATATAATGCAGATATGTAGCTAAGCGAAATTATTAAATGCAAAAAAAAACCCAAACTTTTAAACTAAACAGTATACCCTAACTGCATTTCTGCTTCTTCCTCTCTTTGAATGCTTCACATGGTTCCATTCACAAGTCTCATAGATTTCAACATGACCAGTCTTAATGCAGAAAAAAAATTCCAGGATGTAAATTTAATTTTAAAAGATACAGAAAAGCTGAAGTCTTTTGGAGAGAATGCATTTTTGTATAGAACTTACCATAAGGAATAAATGGGGATAACTGTCACTCTCACAAACCAGATATGTTAATATCATTGTGTTTTATCTAATCTGTCATTTGCTAAATGTGAAGATACATTGATGTAAATGCTAGTTTTGAAAAGAGGATCAAAGGTAACACATAAAGGAACAATAAATTGACCAAGGCAGTGTCTGACATAGTGTTCATGAGGTATCTCAGAAGCTTTCAGAAACTGTTTAAATTCTATTAAAAGAAAAATGCATTTAATCAAATAATGTTAGTTGTACATGTGAGTAGATTCCCAGAGTGGCTATTGCAGCTGTGCTTGCAGAGGGATATGAAGTTGTGTTTGTCTCACCTGTGCTCCTCAGTGCAGGCAGCACAATGCAAGCAGTGTGCAGGGTGTAGGCAGAGGGAAGGGTGGGCACAAAACAGTTCAGGGTCTCACCTCCTCGTTCCATTTTAGATAAACTCCAAGAGGCGTTAGGCTGTCAATACAAACTCATCACACTGTGCCCCACACCACTTTCACTTAATGCACCCACTGCCCACACAAAGCAGAGAGCAGTGTAGGAGTTTGTGTAGCATCTCTATCTCAGAACTTCACAAAATTCCTTGGAAGAAATTCATTTAAAATATTGAAAGCACTGTTACAGTAAAGCAAATGAAGAAGCTGTGATATGTTTTATGCATTTCCAAAATTATTTTGAAGAACTTCATGCCGACCAATCCGGATCAATCATCATCAGGATTAATCCTGTTCCACTTAGTGGAACAGGAAGTGGTAGTTAGAACTTCCTGAAGTTTCTGCTTAAACATTTTAAAAGTAGCTTTATGGAAACAAGGAATTTATACAGCTCACTACTTATTCCCAAGTAAAAAATGTGTTTTTAAATCAGAACAAAACATATCTGTTTAATATTCTGTATGCAAACACAGTGTTATAAATGTTTTGTTACAAGTTTTTAAAAATTAAAAAGGCCTAAAAAAAAGGGAAAAAATATGGAAAGACTCTTTTTTCGATCTTTTTTTTTTTCAAAAATTGAAGTACTATAAAATGAAAAATGAAAGATTCTTTCTTTAGATTATTATTACTATTTTGGGAGATTGAGGACTTCTCTTTGTCCTTCCCTTCCATTTTGCTTATCATTTTTTCTGTTTCTCTTTCTTCAGGTAAAGAGTGTGAAAAGAAATAAAGGAAAAAGTGTCACAGGGAGGAATAAACTATTGCTATGAAAAATGATTTTTAAATCTGTCATTTTTTTCCAGCAAAAATACAACACCTGAGAATATTGCACCAAAAATATAAAGGAGTAAATAAATAAGAAAACCCTTATAATGCATACTTTGTGTTTCTGCTTTATTGTTGTAGAATGCTCCTATAGAAACCGTCATGACACATCATTGAAAAATTATTGCTTTAATATTTCCTTGCCTAACAGAGAGTTTTGGTTAAGGTGCTAGTCAGCCGTGCTGGAGGAACCATAACTTATTCCTTGCCAAATGCCTAAGTCCTGTACAAGGACTTTGTTGGTAAATGGATTTTGCTAGTAACCATCAAGGGAGATGAAGCCCAGTCCTGAACCAGACACGCCGTGGGCTTTCTCTTTTTAGGATAGAAACTACAGTACAATGGAAAGAAAGTAGGAGTTTTGTCTGAGAGCACTTTTCCTCTCTTCTGTCCTTTGGGAAAAGATCTGCTTAATTATTTATTTTCTGTTTATACAGCTTTTGGGTCTTTGGATCCTCATTGTGATGTCAAAGAATTACTGTAATACAGAAAAAGGGAAAAAGAATGAGGGGGAGAAGGAGCAATTAGTGGAAGAAAGACAATGAAACATGTTACTTAAGAAAAGTGATCATCAATTTACCCACCGTTGTATTAATGTGGTGTCAGAGACACCAAATTTCCTTCCAAGGCCCAGAGAAGGAGATGACAGCTGTTACAGATGTGTGATGCTCTTGCAGCAAGTCTGTGCTACTGGTTGTAATTTAGCCATAGTGGTGCTGTGGTCACAGAGGTTAACCCAGTTAACTCATTTCAAATTAGCTGAGTCTTTCTGCATAGCATGGCACTGAGCAATGAACACTAGCCCGGAGGAGCATTTCTGCATGTGAAAACATGTACAAATGTGGACCTTTTGAAAGAGACCACTGAATTTTATAATGATGAGGGAAAAGAGAGCTGGGGAGATCACATGCCTAGCTGAGGTAAAAGAAAAGTAACATTTGCAGTGATAATGACGCTAATTCCTTGCATCTAGAAAACAGGATTTGTTATATCATCATATTATATGATCCCAGGTCTATTAAGTAAATGTCTATATGCTGATTTCAATGTGCTCTGAATGGTCTTACATTTTCAAACAGTAGCAAGATGTGTTTTCTGGCTGTGTGAAGGTATTGGCATTGATCTTACTTCTTTTTTTTTTTCTTTTTTTCTTTTTTTTTTTCTTTTTTTTTTTCTTTCCCCCCCCCCCACCCCCACTGAGTAAAGCAGCTAGATCCAGGGAAAGGCTTTGTTCTGTTGTATGTCCCTCCATCTCTAGGGTCAAATGTAGAGAATACGCTTAAAGGACTCCAGAGTGGAAACCAGGTTCATTTCTTGATAACAAGTCAACATGGCAATTGGTGTAGGTACAATGGACAAGGTCTTTGTCACTTTTTTAGTGTGTTTCTCTTTTTACTTTATACTTCATTGTCATCCAAGCTTTACACATTGGATGACAAGGATAAATTAACACTACTCTGTCAGTGGCTCTGCTGTGAAGTTTGCCTTTAACAGAAAGCTAACTGCTGATCTTTAGACACAAAGCTCAGGAATCTATCAGCAGAGTTCAAAATTAGCTGAGATCTTATGGCCTGAGGCCACCCTGGTAACTAATGGCAATTTTACAATCATTAGTTTTTGCTTGATGGGCCAGTAGTAAGTGGGACCATGATCATGACCCAAATCTAAGAAAAAGGCCTCGAGGCCCAGCTTTTTGTCAGATTATGGCTTTACTTACCTAAGCTGGTTTTATCTTATTGCAGTGTGTAAGCTATGGTAAGCTTGATACAGACAGGATGGAAGAAAAGAAATCAACCCAACCTTAGCAGGGTATTAATCACAAGCCAAAGGTTGTGAGAAGGGATCTTGGGTATAGATCAGTGCCATTTCTGCTGGCCACCACTTGATGAACTACAGATTTGAATCCAATTTTGCCTTGTAATATTCATTTGGAAATTGTCAAACACAGTAAATAAGGCAAAGGATTTCTATTTTGAAAATATGTTTCCAAGCTGAACCCTAGTTTATATGCTTTACTCACAGTGTGCTTTTAGGAACTTTAGAGAGAAGACGAATTCCTCTAAACAAAAAGAATTCTGATCATTACTTCTGGGATGATTTTTAAATTTTCAGCTTATGACTGCACAATGTGCAAACTTCTAAGGAGAAAAAATGACACCTTGCTTTCATTTGCCAGTTTCTTTTCAATTACAAGAAACCAAGAAATAATTTCTTAGTTGAGACGGTGGGAAAATTTCAATGCTGAATAATTTCAATTAAAGCAAAATCAGTAGGTTTTTTTTGTATTTGATAAGGTATTGCAGGAGAGAAACTGATTTCCCAACCATCTCTAATTTTAAAAAATTAACATGACAGAGCATGAGCCTTTAGACAACTGTTTCTGCCCTTTGTAGAAAAGAAAAACATCAGGTTTTAGAGGTGCTCATAACTTGTTTCCAAATAGCATTACTTTCCATATTGCAACCTCCCTTTTAGCTGTTCATGTTTCTGCTAAGCTCAAAAAATCTCAGTTTTGCTAACACTTCTCTTTGAAAGTTCCAGGGTTTGGGTGGAGGGACAGATTGACTACTGGAAAGAGTGATGTTGGGGGGGAAACTGACTCCCAGATGATGCATGTAAGAGGATCATAGACAAGGAAAAGAGTGATGGGACCTCATGGGAAATGGTGTCTAAACAGTGCTAGTACAAAAAGGGGGGTGGTTATGTTGTATGCTTTTCTACCAGAAAAATACAGGCCAGGGTTCCTGGTAAGTAGAGAGAGAGGATGGAAAGTGTGGGCTTATAGGAATGAGATGCAGTCCTTGTCACTGATCTCATGCACACATTTTTTCTGTAATTATGTTTTCTTCAGCTGTAAATAAAATTCAACTCTATCTACCTAATATCTCAGAACTGTAAGAATTAACATTTGTAAAGTGTCGTGTCACCCAGGACTATAAGACAACACAAGTACAAATTGCTACTGACACTAAAAGGTAGATATTCAACAGGGATTTTCTCCTTACATACCTAGGCTGAGCTATGCTGTGCTTATCAAACTAAATAATTCAGTCTCTTTGTATTTCCCAATCTCAACAAGATATTTTCTTAACTCACTTCTTTGTGCTTGCTTTGTCTCATTCCCACTGTTTCAATGGCTTCTCTCTTATTACAAAACTGTAAATTTTGGGGGGCCAGGATGTTCATTTTGTTCTCTATTTCTACAAAAAATAATAATCTGATCTATAGTTTTCCTCCAGATACAGCAAGAACAACAACATTGGTAAAGAGAAGAAGAAAAAACTCTTTCATTAGCATATCCAGACAAGTAGAAAAACAACCCTGATCATCACGAGGCAAAAAATGTGTCATTGTGTCCCTTTTGTGTGAGATTGTACTATTTGTATTTAAATATGTTTGCAATGACAGATAGTTAAAAAGATTTCTGACTTGGCAAACCCCAGTGGTATTGTTCATGTGAACTTTGTCCACATTTGGGTGCCATATATTGTTCAAAACTCTCAAAAAAGAGATGTCTTTAACAGCCCAGACCCACCATAAAAGCTTCCACCAAGCCAGTTGTCGGGAGGAAACAGGCAATGGACACTGGGGCAACAAGTGTAACCCAAAGTCCTTTTCCTGCCACAATGACACCTAATGGCCTCATGCTGACATGTAGGAATACAGGCAGGTCTGTAAACATGCCTTCTCCAGCAAGTGGACTGGTGATTCCAGATTTCCAGAGGGCTGTTAGCACATCAGCTGCAGGGAATCAAATGTCAAGTGCTGAAGTTGGGAAAACTTTGGTCCAGTATTTGTAATTTACCTACTAGAAGTAGGAAAGAGGTCAACAAAGTCACTGGTTGATTCACTGTCCTTAAAATTATCACCTCTTAGAAGTCCTGGTTCTGTAACATCCTATCCTAGACTTTGGTTAATTCTCCTGGAGCTTGTTTGGGTATAAAACCAGTGAAAATTTATTTTTGTCACTCACAGAGGAGCTAGGACTGTGAACTCACACAAGAGTGGGTTTATTGAGAAAGAAGTTGCCATTCAAAAGTTGAACCATGGTTCAACTATTTTGGAGAAACACAAGCAGATGACACAGTGCTTTTCTTGATAGTGAATATGCTTGATGGCTATTGCAACAAAACTGAAGATTTATTGAAATGATCATACACATTCAGGTATCTGTGGGATGAAGTGAGGAAAGAACAAGGATGTCAGGTGAGACAGGTGAAAACATTTATAAGAGGTGATAAATTTTTTCAAACTAATTCTGTGTCATGAATGAAACTACTCACCTGTACTAGAACATTTTCAAGCAAGAAATGAGCACAGTGACTGATGCTGAAATCAAAGTGAGGCATCTCTTACTTACACACCCTACCCACACATTTTGTTGAGTTCAGAAACACCAGCCTGATCTCAGTGGTCTGATCTCAGATCCACTCACCTACTCCCAGCCTTGGAAGGCAGGGCAAATTTGGTAGCTGCTGACTCAGTAAACCATGTGGGAGTATGTCATTGAGACACAGATGGTATTAGTCCTCCTAAACTAATGAGAGCTTGGCAATCACGAGGGGGACAGGAACTGGGGGAGTCATGGCTAACCCCAAACAGAGAGGTAGCACTCAGCAGTGGATTCCAGGGGAAAGAAACCCAGTTGCTGAAGATGGATTTTCTGCAATTTTTGCTTGTTTATGGAATTAAGTAATTGGGATTGTTTAAAAAAATTACTGAATCAACACTTCTTTTTCCAAATGACACAGCTCTTTTAAAGGGAAAGTCACAGTCTGCTGGTGTTGTCAATCTCCCCTAGTCCTGCTAAGAGGTAAAAGCCATGAAGAAGCCAGAACGCAGTTTGCAGGAGCGTCAGCTACCAATTTGGCTGCTCCATAGAAATTGGTAGTTGCACCAACCAACCTTCCTGATATTTCAATAGTTCCCTTTCCTGGACACATCCTGTCCTTTTGATTTTGGGAGGATCTTGTGAAACCCAAGTACCTGGTGAGGAACCCACGGTGATTTCTTGGATGTCTGAGGCGGATAGGAGCCCTTTGCTTTCAGCAGAGCTTAGGTTTCTTTGACTCCAGACTCATTTCCTCATAAAAGCAGACCTGGAGGGATGAGTCAACAGCCATTGAGGGCAGTGGAGAGATTCTCATCAATTTTGTTGGAGGCTTGCCCAGACTCTAATTAAACAACTAAATGGCCTTCCTAACAAGGCTACAAAAAAAACCCCCTAACTAACTGCTTCAGAAATACCTAGAAAATGGAAATGAACAAATTACCCCGGGAAGAGTGGTGGTAATCAGTGATAGGAAAATCTTTGGAGAAGCTTGAAAGTTTTTTTCAAACATTATTTTTAGCAGCCACCCTAGAAATTCCTGACTTTTTTTACATAATTTTGTATTCTGCTCTTGTATTGTTTATCCCTGCAGTTATCTACTTTGGAATATGGATGAATCTGCTGATTGAAAATTAAATATAAATATCTATGTGCTTTATATATTTAGTAACAAACACATATACACATATGTACAATGTATTTGCGTTGTTGCCTGGGAACAAAATGCCTATTTTTGGTTAATATCAGGTGATTTTAATTTACAAGAACTACCTCGCCTCTCAGCATTTTAAAGAGCATACACAGAGGCACCTGCATGCTTCTAACATTTGATGTATCATTAAATATGCCTTCTCACATTTGGCACATAAACCCTGATAAAGTTTCACCTTTTAACAAAATAAATGACTCAATTAACAAGATGAAAAACAGCAGTGTGGTGGCAGACCCTCTTGGTGGCAAAAGAAAATGATAAAAAAGAATTATCTCAGCAGGGTGTTAATACAAGGAGCGCCACAACACACAGCAGGCACCTGGTTTGAGTGACAGTCACCCAGCAAAGCTGACAGATTTGTCAGCTTGCTGACCGCTGGCTTGAGTCTCTCACACCACCCTAGGAATAAATTGTTGCTCAGGGACGGCTGGGCAAGCACTCACTTGTCTCTGTTAATCTAATTGAATTTTTTCAAGTTGTTTTCATTTTTATCTCTTCCTCTGTGGCAGCATTCGTTCCTGGAGCAGCATATTTTGGCACCCTTAGATGACTAACTTCCTCACAGTGATTCTGTCTTTTGAAGGAAGGTACAGATACAGATACAGGGCCAAACTCATGTCTTAGCTCCCAGGGCTTGAATGGATATAACTGAGGTACAGTTGGACCTACCACATGAGAAAATTGCCTTTTTTAATGGGACTGGAACTTAGGACATCTGTATTCTGTTTCAGCATAAGATCCCAGCTGGCAGGGAGCACTGTTCATGCATGACATATTCACTATGACCAGAAACGAAGCAGAAACAAGAATTGGAAAATTGTTATCCCTTTCCTTAAAGTGGACATTAGTCTTCATGCAAACATCTGATGTGCTGTTCAGTGGGAAATTAGGAGACCAATATGAATGCACATGGAGAAAGCTGGGACTCTGACGCAAGGAGAGTTCAGGATTGTCAGGTATGGAAGACTCTGCGGATCAGCTTAAAGCCTTGCTAAGCAAAGATAGCCTTATTTAAAGAAGAGATAATCAGGAATTGCACAAAATCAATCTGCTGAATATCACAGTTTCTGAGGTTAGTAGATGCAAAACCAGAACTTCTATTGTATAATCAGGCATGTGCCTACATGAATGACATCTTTATAATTGTATGCTGTATCTCTCCATGTGTTGCATATCATTAAGCACCCAGAATAAGTGTAATCAGTCTAGATCTAGGAGCTACCATTTACAAAGTTTTTTTAAAGTATGACATACAAAACTAAATATGTTCAGGGTTGACGCAATGCTGATCTCCCAAATGCTACCAAAAAAGGGCAGGTTGCTTCTAATAAATCTCTTGAGATATTATATAGCGGTCTTAATGTTGCATCTGCTCCGAGATACTGAATTCTGACCGAAGGAAGATGCAACTAAAATAACTTGGTGATAGTTTTTAGTTGTGTAAGACAGTTTCACTTGTATCTGTGCATCAAAGAAGCATTAAAACTTCAGTGCTCAAAAGCCTCTTTTAATTTCAAATGACAATGCTCCTACTCACATGACAAAACCCTAAGATTAGCTCTTCAGTTCCCGTGAACAAAGAATATCTATTTTCAAACTGAGCATCTCATATTACCTTGGTACCAAAATGTATTTGTAATGTTCCCCAAGAATGGACAAGTCTAGCACTCATTTAACTAAAGGCAAACAGTATCATGCTATTCTCACAGTTACAGGACACCACTCTGGTTTTCATCTTGACTCTCTGTTGGGATTTTAAAAAGAGTAGCTTTTTACCTTCATTCTACTTACAGTGGGGAAGTTCTGCTTTATCTAATGGAACCATTTTCATGAAATCAATATGGTTGTTTGTTGAAGCAGATGATATTAAAGCAGAATAAACACATGTGAGTCTGACCTTCAGCTACAAGCTTTCACGATAGTTAGAGAGATGATTATTTCTAATATAGATTAGGATTTGCACTGCAAACTGTCAAGAAATGTCAGGATAAATAAAGGTATGCATTATTTTCCTGTCTATTCAATAAACTCAGGAAAAAAAAAAGAAAAGTAAAGTGTCTTTTATATCCTGAAGTAAATTGGTTTGTATTTGTTTTAACATTCTTATTTCACTGACATCTTCTTTAGAATAAATCTATCCACAAAGCATGTGATTAGAAATTCTGGAATATTTCCTTAATTTCCATTAAATACACCTTCAAAAGGTATATGATGACATGTGGAATGAATTAAATTTGATAAGTCTTTCTCAGGACTATTTTACAGTAATAGTCAAAAGTAACCTGAGGTTACCTGAGAGTAACCTGAGTGGACAAAAAATGGGTACATCTACTTCTAAAAATTACTGGTTTCCAGCATTGACCTAGAAAATCATTTAGCTCTAGATCTTTTGAATATCTCTTTTCATGCCTCAGACTGGATGATATTAAGAGGAATAACCATTTTGTTTTATTACAGATGTACTCTTTTTTCTCTTTTTTAAATTTAATTTCTTTTTATGCTATCCATCTTCAGAGAGAGAAAGAGGGATAAAAAATTTTTAAAGAGACTGCATCTTTTTTCCAGAAGAAGAGAGCCATACAAATCCAGCTCTAATTACCAAAAAATCAGAATTTTTTATTGAACTTCATGTGACTTATGTGATTTTGAATTAACAGATACAATAGTTCTCCTAGATTATCTGCACAAGCTCTTTTTCCCCTTTTTAATAGCTCTGGATAAGGTTCTTTGGTAAAGGCAGTTGCCCATCAATAACCCTGAGCAAGAACCGACACACTACCCTTGGAGTTGCGGGATAGGTGCTCTTAAACAACAAAAGCAGAAAATGTTATTACACAGAAAATGCAACTATTCCAAAAATTCATGTGGTACAAAAACCTTTTTCAAGAAGAAAATGTTTTCCTAAGCAAATGCTTCCCTTCATGATTTTATTTGCTCTATAATAGATTTAGTATTGGGAGAAAGCAGCAAGTCCCTTCAGGTTTGTAACACAGTGTCCACAATCAAATGAAGTAACAGGTGAGTGTGGCTTAGGACAGCTAAGCATTTGCAAACACTGCAGAGAATTAATTCAGCATCACGTTTCCTGAGAAACACTACATCTTAAAGCATAGACACACAGCAAAGATAACGTATTTCAAAAATTCTTTAGTTAGGAGTTATAAATAAATACATTTTTATATGCATTTTCACATACACGCTCAAGTAAATTAAGAAAAATTATGTATGTTTTTCTGGCAGATGTAATGTTCAGTATCCCTATCTAGATGTGTTGTTATTCCATACTGAAAAGACACATATAATAAAATGTCCCGAAATCTTGGCTCCATGTAAATCAAAGGAAAAATTACAGTTGTCATTATTAATGGACAACATTCCTCGTACCTATGCAATTCAGAACACTCCTAAGTAAAAGTTCATTAATGTTTAGCTCACCTGTCCAAATGTGAACAACAAAAGAAGGCACAATTCACCACTGAATCGCTACTATCTTAGTTATACGTGTATAGTTTTACATCAAGCTAATTATTCTCTTCACAGAAGATGAATTGTTAGAAAACAAAAGATGCTGCTATCTGCCTCTGTCTGCCTCTGTGCTTCTGTCTATAAAATAATCAGATCACTGTAGATGACTCTATAGCAAGTATTATTTTATTCATATAAAGTGAATTCTGTCTGATTTTTCACAGGGGAATCAAAAAGGCAACAGAAATGCCTTTCATTTCCGTTCTTCCTCATATTGATTAAGTTCTAAAAAGTCAGCTTGGTGCTTTCCTAAGCTTCAAAACATTTTCACTTTCAGGAACATCATTCTGATGACTCACTTGGGATACAGAGCCCAGAGCAAGGGACACATGCAGGTCACTACAAATACAGAAGGCAGATCAACTTTGCAATGTCCAGTGAATTACTCTTCAAGTGACCTTTAGGTACAAATGGACCAAAGGGAAAAAAAAAAAAGAAAAAACAAAAAAACAAACAAACAAACAAACAAAAAAACTCTTCCAAAACTTGCAGAAATTCAGTCCAAGTAGAAAGGGTAAATTCAATGTGAAAACTGCCAGCCACTGTTGATTAGCCAATCTATACTGATATTAACCGAAGTGTTAAATATCTTATAGTATCACTCAAAATTCTTTGATTTTTTTTTTCTGAAGACATCTGGTTGAAATTTTTGCTTACAAGAAATGCAACATTCATTCATTGTTATTAGAATCAAACCACTTTCGGGAATCATACATTGTTTTTTCAATTTTGTATGCAAGAAAATAGAAATATGAAACAAAAATCAGCACATGGATGAGTAAACCCTTAATTTATTAGATCGTTTTTGCTTTGATCAGGGGAATAGCTCAAAGAAAAGAGGTCAGAAGGACTAGTACTGTTAATATGCAATTGATGAAATCCTCAAACACATATTGATCCACTTTTTATTACATTTTTAAACCCTTGACTGTGAATATTTCCCAATAAGACAATAACTATAGCAAATATAATTTGATGTTCTTAATCACAGTAGATGTTCTTCCCCCTCTAAAGATCATCACGCTGCAGATATTTACATCCAATACACAATGTGAATTTGCCATGGATTGCATTTCATACACAGCCTTCTTTTTCACATTTATTTCTTCAAGCATATCATCTCTGTATTTGACACTATCTGTACTAACACATTTTAGTCACACATGGAAACCCCAAACAAACTTTCCCGACAATATAAATTGTTACAACAAAAAAAGCAAAATAATGCATTAGACCTCTACCCCCTGAAAAACCTTCACTGCCTTATTCATTACTTAGAAAGAAAAAGGCAAATTAACTGTCAGGAGGTTTTTTTCTCAGAGCTGTAGAATTTCACAAGGAATTCAGTCTACAGGGAGACTTGGGAATAGCTGGTTGCCCAGACAGGCATGCCTGGGGAAAGTCTTTCTGCTGCTTGTGTTTGACGCAGCTTGAGGCAAAGCAGGTTCTATGGGCCTTGACCCAGCAAGGTCATCATTTTGTGAGCAATTCTGAGGCCTGACATCTGCTGCCTGGCTTTGAGTACAAACCAGACCCCTCAGCCCAAACACAGCCCCGCCTAAAATAATCCCCCAGCAAGGATCCTAGGCTTCAGAGAAAAGGCTAAATGGCCCTCTTTTTGTCTGGGTGTCCAGGCTTTTTAGTCCTTCCTCATCACGTAGCAGAGAGTGGAGAACAAAACCATTCCCAGAATGCAGATAAAGGCCATATTCTCACAACTCTACACCATAACTTCTTCACCTCATGTGAGACTTGCATTTACACTCCAGGGGCATGGCTCTGGGAACAAAAAGGGACAGGCATGCAGTAGCTCAGAGAGAGACATTCTCTTCTTCTTAAAATGCATTCAAAATGGTGCCTTTTGCTTCACAGCTTTTGATAAAAATCCGTTGTACTAAATAAAGCACGTGAGGTATATGTGCTATTTAAATATTATTAAGAGTGTGTACAAGGACTGGAGGACCTGATTCTCAGACTTTCTTTTTCTCTGTGGGAGAGAACTGAGAAAAACCTGGTGACCCATATAGAGGTGACTCTAATCCTTGACTGCCACTTAATTTTTGTTTGTATTGAAAGTCTTTCAGTCATTCTGGCAACAGAAAGAAACTGCCAGAGAGTATCTGATAATAGCCTGCTTACAGGGAACCTCCACAAGGCAAAAGTGGTACAAGAACTGTCACTGGCAGGACATTTGGAGTTAAATGTAAGCCTTCCTAGAGGACAGGTTATGGCTGTTAGTATCTTTTTCTTCGAATCAAGTTAAAGCACTCCTGAAGTAAATCTATTTTCACAATAAAGATCAGGGAAGCCCCTGGATTTTTCCACAACACAAATAAATTTTATCTTCTCTTCACCACCACAGCTCCATCTAGCCCCAATCACGAACAAAAATTAGCTCCAAAACAAAGTGATTCAGAAAAATTTATTTCTTTTTACAATTCAAAAGACATTCTGTGTATTACACTCTGACTTTTCGGTGATCTCTGCCTATGGCAGCTACAATTCTGCATGGCTGCTATGTCATTTGCTGCACTCTCAGCTGCAATAGCTATCTATGCCCCAATCTCCTCCCACTACCTTCCCTTTACTCAGGTATACACAACACAGAAGGTGGAATGAAGACCATGGTAAATGTGTCCTGCTTCTGCCTTGACATATCTGTCTCTGCTTGTCCTCCTAGCTCAGTTCCAGAAGAAACAATCAGACAAGCCTCCAGCCAGCCTGGGTCACCCTTATACCCCTCTTCCAAGGGAACCACTTGTCCTTGTGAAACCTCAGGTCTAACATCAAACTCACCAGTCACATTCATAAAGCGCTGACCTGCCACAGCTGCCTTTTAAATGTGGCAGTGATTGCTAGAAGCATTGGACAGGTAGAAACAGCAACATGGTAGGATCATGAGCTTGTGTGAATCTATTTGGTGGCAGGCAATTATCTAAGGTGAAATATCACCAGGATATCAAAAGATCAAAATCAATCACAAAAAATTTAGACAAAAATTGGGTAAATTTCTAAACCTCCAAATGCTTAACAGTCTTCAGACAAACCAGTCTTCCAGACAGACTTCCAGACCAAAGTAAAACTGTGTTGATTCAGATTGACATTGATTACCTTATGGGAAGAATTTTGTAACTAGATGAGTGAAAAACTTATGGATAAAAAATTTAAAGCTCATTATGTGAATTCTTGGATTAAATGTTGTCATGGTACATCAAGGAGAGTTGTGTTGCATTCACAATATATGATTAATCCCAAATTTCAGTAGCTGATGTCTATCCCAAATCCCAAATTTCCTGGTAGTTGCCTTGGGTCTGATGGATGCTGCATGCTTAGGTATTTCACTGATCTGCTGTGTAGGATCACACAGTTATTGTGCAGAAAAATCCAGGCCATTGCTGACACCCAGATACTAACAATGCTGCAGGGTTTTTCCTCTCCCTTCCCATAGCAAATTATAGTTTAGAGAATCACAGAATATGCTGAGTGGGAAGGGACTTGCAAAGATCATTGATTGCATTTCCTGGCCCTGCTCAAGACCATCCCCAAAAGTTATACCACGTGTTTAAGAGGATTGTCCAAACACTTCTTGAACTCTGTCAGGCTGTGACCACTTCCTTGGGCAGCCTGTTCCAGTGCCTGGCACCTTCTGAGTGAAGAAACTTTTTCTAATATCCAAAATAAACATCACCTGACACAACTTCAGACCATTCCCTCGGGTCCTGTCACTTACTGAGCTTCATACAGTTGGTGACATTGCCCAGTCCTGCAGGGCTTCCGTGCCTCTGAGGGAGTTAACAGCTCCTCCCAGTTTTGTATCATCTGTGAAGTTGCTTATATCCTTTCCAGTCCTGCATCCAAGTCATCAATGGAGATGTTGGATGAATCCCATCATGCCCCATAGATTTGCAGAGGTCCAGATGGAGCAGCAAATCACATATAAGTTCAGGATCAGCTGGGAGTTGATCATTCTCACAGTCATGGTCCTCCATCATCTGTGTTGAAGACAGAGGCAAAGAATGCATCAAACACCTCTCCCTTGTTTCTGTCCCTGTTTGTGAGGTGACCATCCTCATCCTGTAGAGCGACAATGTTCTTTTAACACTGCCTATTGCCATTAGAGTATTTGAAAAATCTCTTTTAATTGTCTCCCATGTTTCTGGCAGCTTCAACTCCAGCTGAGATTTGGCCACAGGAATTTTCTCCCTACAGTGTCAAGCAGCATTTTTGTTCTTCCCATTTCTCCTGACCTTGCTTCAACTGGGCGTATATTGACAAGTATTTGATTGACAAAGGTATGAGGAGTTACTGACATTCTGAACTCAACTGCTGCATGTTCCAGTTGCAGGAACTGAGTACACAATATTCCAGGCTATGCAATGAACTAGGGGGAAATTGGAGCCGCAATGATTTAAATTTTTTTTAAAAGGGAGACTTAAATCCCTAAGCTAATAGGAGAATCCATTTTAAAAACTGTCAGTGAATACTGAGCAACATTAACAAGGTACATTAAGAAAATTCAATGTAAAGGAAACAGAGCACTTATGAATGCCTCTTACTTCCACTGTTATGCTGCCGTGACTACCATGACTATACTCCTGAAGTTTCAGGAATATTTATTACTGAGTGCAGTCCTCACCAATGCAATGAAAGCATCTGAAATATGCTTTCAACTAAGAAAATGCAAATAATAAGATTTGACACATGAAAAATAAACTCCAGGGAGGTTCTATCCTTAGCTTCTGCTAATTCTGGCTTTCAGTGGAGCTTTTCTTGAGGAAAGACTGAGAGACAAATTAGAAGAGGTATGCAGTGCAGAGAGGGCACCATCATCCCATTGAATGTCACAAAAGGGCCTATCACAGAAACAGTGGGGTATTGGTCTAGAGACGAATGAGCATGATAAAAGTAAAAAGAGAGAGAACAAGAAAAGAAGAACAGAGAGCACCTGCGAGATGATGGAAACCTTTACAAAACCAGAATTTCTTTAGCTGACCTATTATTCATAGCAGTGAATAACTGTGTTTGGACAGCAATGCTTAATGTTATAAATTCCTTAGTTTTACTCAGAATCTTTAAGACTAGGCAAATAAGTTCATCAGAATACCCAGGACACCAAAGATTTTCTAAGAACAGCTTAGGAGTCTCTAGGAATTGTGTGGGACAATATTTCTAAACCACAGTACTCTCTATGCATGCAGCTATTCCCCCTCCAGCACTTCTGTCCTTTCGTCCTCTTTTTCCCTGGCAGAAAAATCCAACCTACCCTCAGATTTGCTGGAACAGGACACACTGCTTAAATCCTCCCTACTGATCAATCAAACCCAAACAAGGATCTCTGCAATTTTGTTCTATAAATATATGTCTTGTCATTTTTACTGAGAACTGTAAATTCTTTGGCTAGTATCTCTTAGTCTTTGGTAAATTCTCAGGTGAATCAGATCAACAAAATAGAAATTGATAACTAGGATTCCTTTAGTGAAACCATGACAACCCTAATGGAAGTTGGTTTGTAAATACATTGACCACATTGGTGAGTAGTATATTGAGCTGTAGAACCATTTTTGAACTACCTGTATGTGGATCTTATCTCCCCAAGAAAGATTTAATTTCAGGAAAATCATTCAATGGTTCCTATAAACAGGCACCTGAATTTAAGTAAAGATAATGTTTTTATGAACCCCTGCTATTACAAAAGGCTTGTCATCTAATGTGTGCATTCAGCACTCCTTAAGTATCCAGCACTCCTTTCTATTACTTAAAGCCCTTATGTAGTGTGAGGTTCTGCGCTGAAATGTACACAGAAGTACAACCACCCTGTATCTGTACAAAGAACTCCAAAAATTACATACTTCCTCTCTTACTATGCCACAACCCTTGCCTCTTCAAAGTTATTTGGTTTGCTTTATAAAAGTAGTGATTTCATTATGAATTAAGTCATTCTCTGTACCACATTGCTACCTAGGCAGAACCCTTCCAACAAAAGTAAAAAATCACTATCTTGCAGAATTTTATTTTCAATCTGTAGACTGACAACTATGCAAGAAGACCAAGTAGTTCTAGATTTTAAATAAAGAACAAATGAGATTTCAATTCACACAACCTGGAAGTAGGAACTCACTTGAGAAAAGGTAAGAAAGGGGTCCTAAGATGTATATTATGCTTTGCTGTTGGACGTTGGTCAGGAATTTAAGGGACTGATGTGATTGGCCTCAATCCCACTATCTGAGATAGAGAGATAGAGGGTTCAGAGAAATGTAGCTACATCTACCGCTTGTTTTCCCTGCCAGGCCAGGAAAGTGTGATAGCAGAACAAACCAAAATTGTTCTTTTTAACATGACAAGTTCCTTAAAATCAGGATATGCAACAGTGTGCCTAAGGGGAAAGAGAAAGAAGAGGGTTGCCTAGTCTGACAGAGAATGTTTTCTGAGAATAATGCCTTCCCATCCATTAACACCATTAACTGCTTATTTGTCTTCCTATCTCTTTCCCTAGTCTCCGCAGCAGACCAGATAGGCTTGCACCAAGGTAACCCTTTTCTTTCCTGTTCCCTAGAAATCCTTTTCTGTAGAAGTTCCTGGGTAACTTCTTGTTATTCAACCCAGACGTAATTCCTACATATCTGGATGACAAGAAGGGCATTTTCACATTTTCACTTTAAATATAAAGGGTGAAGGAAAGTGTAGGTTTATTATGCAAGTGCTGTACCCTTCTTTCTCTGTTTCAGATGTACCTTGTTATAGCTGCAGTAATATTCAAATTATTTTGTGGCATTTGAGGCACTTCTGACTTACTAGTGCTATATGATATTTTGCCTATCTTTTTGGCAGTTACTGTAATGAAATGCTGTACTAGTTTTTTAAAAAGTTGAAGTTGTACTTATGATGTGCTTTTCTCAGATTTGCATCAATAAAAAAAAATCTTGCTAAGGTTCTTCTGGAAAAAGTACCCTGATAAGACTTTTGTTTTTTTAAAAAAATGACTAAAGATTTGTGCTGATAATAATTATGCACTGATTAATTGGATTAATTTCCTGGATGATCAAAGCATGATAGGTACTTAAAAATAAAGCTACAGAATGATGGCTCTCAACAGCTAAATTATGTAGTACACTTTCTTAAGTCTGGCCCATCTGGCATAGAGAAGGAAATGAGGCCAGCACAGAACAGATAGGTTAAGTATACTGTCTTGTAGAGATTCTCTGATCCAGAAGCTGGGACATGCCTTCATAAGACAGATGGGAGAAGATATCAGTGAAGAGCAAGCAGAGATTTTGGAGTAGCCCCTTCGACTGTGGGCATGCTTACCCGTTGTCATTGCTCCTTCTCATGATTCTCAGGGAAGGCACAATTTGGAAACAGAAATAGTTGTATTCAGAACTTACAGTACCTTATTCCCATGAAATATGTCAATATCCATCACTGGCAATAAATATCCAGTCTGTATGACAGAGCACAGTACCACTGCAAGTCCTATATTGCTTATTAGTCTTTCATACCATGCTTTTGGCATCTTGAACATTTCCAGGAACCAAAAGATTGGTGACAGTGGGAAAGGCAGCCTGGGTGATTGGATCAATCTACAGAGACACAGCTGGATTGTTAAACGTCAAACACCTTCTTGTCTGAAAAGCATATATGCTTGGGGGAAAGGAAAAAAAAAAAAAAAAAAAAGAAAGAAAGGTATTTTTTTTGTTTGTTCATTTACTGGCGTACTCTTGCCAATTGGGTTTGCCATCAAATCTATGATGGTATATTGCCAGCCAGGAATCCTGTCAGAATTGCTGTAACAAGGCAAACTCCTCACACCACTACGAAAGCTGCACCTTTCTCCTTTCTGTTTTTAGAAGCTGTCCTTGAACCCAGATCCTGTGCAGTCACTCTCCCAGACATTGTTATAGTCAGTGCTCCTGTCAAGTCAAAGTATCCCAGGGACAGATGTGATGCACAGCCTACTTGGGACACTGAAGTGTACTGCATGAAGAGGGAGGTATCTTTGATAGACACGATGGACTTATAAAGAAGCTGAACCTGTCTGTGCTAGCACAAACAGTTATCATCCATTACTTTGACTTCAGGCTAAGAAAAGGTATTTCAATAAGCAGATTGGACATTTGAGGTTAGCAGCAAAGCCACGTGGGAAAGCATCTCATCAGACAGCAGAGAGCTACAGTGTAACTTCTTTGGAAGAGAAATTAATTCCTGTTTCTGCAAGAGTGAAAATCCCCCAGAAATGTTGACAATGACATCCTTATAAAGGGTAGGGTCTTATAGATGCAGATCTTTTAATAGTGATGTGAGCTGGTTTGTACTGGTATGAATTGCCCATACAGACAAATCTTGATGTCACAAAATTTGTATGTAAAATGCAAGATGTTTGGGAAACCATTGTATTGCAAGATGCATCTTAATTTTAAAAGAAAACAAATCTGTTTGAACAGTTTTTCCTAGTCTGTCAAGGAGTTTCAGACCCTAAAGGTATTTCAGCCTGTTCCCTTTCTCCTTAGGTACAATCATTAATCTCCCTCACTACTTTTTTTCAAAGATGCAACCTACTTACCTACCACATAAAATGCAGAAACTTACATTATCATGGTTCAGCTTTAGAGATTTACTTTAGAATCAGTGAACCTTATTTTAGCACAATATATATGGTGAGCAGTACAGAGAGAGAAGACTGGGTTTATTCCCCAGATACATAATTTATTTCTTTCCTCAAAGAAAAATCCAATATCCTGAGATCAGATGCATATTGAAGCTTTGGTGGAAGGGAAAAAAAAAAAAAAAAAAAAAAAAAAGACTTAGGTTGGATTAACGTGTTCAAATTGGACACTCGCTATCTGTATTCTATGCAGAACTCGCTCCCCACATATTGCTCACTCTATACCATGTACAAGAATGGCTTAAACATTTTCCTTGAAAAGATACATGGCCTGAACTTATTTACTGAGCAAATAATTCATTACTTTCTTGTATTACTTTTCCTGTCAAAGTTTTATTGTTGTATTATTTAATGCAATTATTGACTATGAACTTCAGAGATTCAGGTCATGAATCAGATATAAATATTACCAGAAGTTCTGTATATGTCAAAATCCCTCAATAAACAGTTTAGAAAACTGTTAGCTATTACAGAGTTATTCTTTTTATTCTTTTTAATCAATAGTGTCTAAAGATTGTTATAATCATTTCATTGCAAGCAGATCAGGGAGGAGATTTTAAATGACCAAAATGACATTTCTAGTAAGTTTTTTGTTTTGTTTTTTTGTTTTGGTTTGGTTTGGTTTTTTTGCCAACCATCTGCCAAAATATGGAATTATCCAGTTTTCCACTCCAGTCAAAATGTAGAAATGGAAAAAAATTATATCTTAGTAGGCATGAAGCAGAGACACTATTGTATTTTTCAGTCAGTTCTACATCCATGTGTACAAGTCCCATCAACATGCACATGCCCTTGGCATCCATTCCCCCTTCCTGTCCCTTTCATTTGGTTACAGATTAGGCTTGCTCCACCAATTTCCTTCTAAAGCCCGTACACAGCTGCCATAAAAGGCACTCAGACCTTTTATGGAGTCTGACACAACGTGATTACTCTGTGGCACAGAATCTCTATGCCTTAACCAAGCACGAAACCCAGACTCAGGTCTGCTTTTCACAGTCACAGGATCACTTCATACCTGGTGCATTTCTCAAACTGAAGATTCATCTACGGACCTAATTTAATGTAGGATAATTGCAGGTTAAAAGGAGAAAATATCTTTTATTTATCTTATGTATTATATCCTTTGCAAAATTAGAAATAATTCAGTGGTGCTACTCTAAAGACATTTCTAATCATAGGAGTAGCACTAGGGTGCATATTATTGGAATTAACATGGGAGTCCAGTCTTCTCTCCATGGCCAAGACTTCCACTCTGCTAAGGTTCTAAAACAAAGTTGTTTTAGATTTTAGTTTTAGTAAGTATTGTAGATAACTTATGTCAATTTATCTACAATATTACTTACAGATAGCAGACAACAAATTGATGTGTAAAGCTGATTAGAGATTGTGAAGATAACACACTCCTATGTGGACAGTGCAGTATGGAGCAGTCTCAGTGACTTAACCACTGCTGATTTTTTTTGTAGAAGGGGGGAGGTCAATCAGAGACAGAGATGATGGGAAGGAGGTCACCTACCCAGAGGTAGAGCAGTGAGGTCTGCACCACACAAGGAGACATAAAAATGCAACTTGAAATTCTGACTTTAACCTTCAAAAAAATTGTTTCTTATACACTAGCTGGCCCAGGAGTGACCCCAGGGTGCATTCAGACACAAAGGCTTTCACGGGGTGCCATGGTAGAGATGTTATGTTTAGGTATAAGCTCTGCTTTGCCGGGGTCCGGGCAAATGGATCCTGTGGGCAGCAGCAGCTTGAAGGCCACGCACCTTAAGCAGAACA
This sequence comes from Chamaea fasciata, assembly GCF_029207755.1. NCBI lineage: Eukaryota > Metazoa > Chordata > Aves > Passeriformes > Sylviidae > Chamaea > Chamaea fasciata. Next base: position 49,907,121 of record NW_027094092.1, on the reverse strand, counting down.
TAATCTTAAATGACTTCTCCTCTTTCCCCTTTTCTGTTTTTCTTACAGTGTTGAAAGATGCTTCTTATCTGAGAGAACGTGCGTGTAAAGAGATGCATGCTGGAACTGAAACTGCAGGTGTTTTATAGAGGGCACCGTCTCGGTCGGGTTGGCGCTAGTTACAGTTTCACCCCTTTGCTCACTGGTTTTATTTATAAATTATCCTGGAGGGGACAGAGCAGAAAATATCAGCACATATGGCATGTCAAGTCCCCTACTGCTTGGAGACCCCTGAAATGCTTAGGTACAACAGGGCATGCTTAAGGCTCTGAAAATCGTGCCTTTTGTCATTTGAGCCAGGCCCTTAACATTATTTTAATGGAGATGTCTTGAATTTAATTATGCATCTGTTGTATAATACACTTAAAATAAATACCTCTAGTTATTGCTCCTTAAAATCCCTTTATTTCCAATATTGACTGCTCTAATTTACTTTTATGCAAACAGCCTAGTCAGATTTAATAAAATGTCTTAGTAGCATGTTTAATGACATCATTCCCCCTAGGGACAGTTGGGAAAATGACCTTCCATTTTACGAAAGAAGAGGATTAATTTTTATTGTCTGCCCCAGTTAATGCGTGTTTAGACATAAAGGCCCGATCAATATGACAGAGAGTATAGTGATTTTACTCACAGTAGTTTCTAAATGGACATTTCTTACTAATCCATTTTTATAAATCACTTTAAAGGCTTTATTGATCTTTAATTGGGAGTTACACCTAATCACTCGAGAGCAACGCATGGCTAGTTTGAAACATTTTAACCCTTTCCACACAATCCTTTAAAACTCATATCACGAGAACTTTTGCCCTCTCCTCTTCAATACACGTTATGTATCATCCTTAACTCCCAAACTGATCTTGCTCAGACCACCACACATCAGATGAATACTAGTTATACCAGGGAAGTATAAATACTAGGGAACAGGTTATACCTGAAACCTCAAAGAGACAGTATTGAATGTGTGTATTAAAAAATATACCCATGTAGAACAGGGGGGGAAAGCATATGTCTTTGAACTTTTAAAATACAAACGCTCAAAGCTAATATTTATAGTGGAAAATGGTAAGTCACACTATATGACAGGCTTCGTTACTATCTCTGTATTCACAAAGCATATACCATAATTGCTTATTATTCCTGTTTATTAAAGATCAAGTCATGCTGTAAAAGTGAACAAGTGTAGAGATATGTGTTTGAACAAACATCCAGGTAGAAAATTTGAAGGGCCTAAGCCCACCAAGAACTTGATCTTGATACAGCTGTAAAAGAAAAAACAAACTGTTTCTACAAATGTGCCAGCAAAGAAAGAAGCCAAGGAGAATCACCATCCTCTGTTGGATGTAGTGGGAAACAAAGCAGCAACAAATGAGGAAAAGCTTTAGGTACTTAATGCCTTCTTTTTCTTAGTCTTTAATAAGAAGACCAGTTGTCATCAGGGTGCCCAACCCCCTAAACTGGAAGACAGGGAGCAGAATGAAGCCACTTTAATCCAGTGACCTGCTATGCAACTTAGACCTCCACAAGTCCCTGGGGCCAGATGGGACTTACTCAAGAGTACTGAGGGAGCTGGTGGAAGAGCTTGTCAAACTACTTCCCATCATTTATCATCAGTTTTGGTCAGCTGGGGAGGTTCCAGGTGACTGAAAGTTGGCAAATGCAATGGCCCCTCTAAAAGGAGGGTCAGAAGGAGGATTAGGGAAACTACAGGTTTGTCAGCCTGACCTTAGTTCTGGGGAAGGTCATGGAGCAGACCATCTTGAGTGCCCTCATGCAACATGTACAGTACAAGCAGGAGACCAGGCCCAGCCAGCATGGGTTTAGGACAGACAGGTCTTGCTTAACCAAACTGATTTCCTTCTACAACAAAGTGAACCACTTAGTGGATGAGGGAAAGGCTATGGATGTTGTCTTCTTAGGCTTTGGTAAAGTGTTTGACACCATTTCCCACGTGATTCTTCTGGAGAAACTGGTTTCCCATGGTGCAGATGAGTGCACCGTTCACTGGGTAAATTCTGGCTGGGTGGCTGGACTCAGAGAGTGGTGGTGGATAAAATTAAATCTGTCTGGTGTCTGGTCATGTGTGGTGCTCATAGGGACTCAGTATTGGGGCCACTTCTGTTTAACATCCTCATTGATGACCTGGATGAGGAGACAGAGGGCACCCTCAGCCAGTTTGCAGATGACACCAAATTGGGTGGGAGTGTTGATCTGCTGGAGGGTAGGAAGGCTCTGCAGAGAGATCTGGACAGGATGGATTGATGGGCCAAGGCCAGTGGTATGAGGTTAAACAAAGCCAAGTGCTGGGTCCTGCCATTGAGTCACAAGAACTCCTGCAATGCAATGCCACAGGCTGGGGACAGAGTGGCTGGAAAGTGGCCCAGTGGAAAAGAACCTGGAGGTGCTGGTGACAGCAGCTGAACATGAGCCAGGTGTGCCCAGGTGGCCAAGAAGGCCAATGCCATCCTGGCCTGTGTCAGCAATAGTGCAGCCAGCGGGGCCAGGGCAGGGATTGTCCCCCTGTACTCAGACCTGATGAGGCCACACCTAAACTCCTGTGTTCGGTTCTGGGCCTGTGAGTATAAGAAGGATATTGAGGGGCTGGAGTGTGTCCAGAGAAGGGCAGTGGAGCTGGTGAAGGGTCTGGAGCACAAGTCCTATGAGGAGTGGTTGAGCGAACTGGGAGTGTTTATGCTGGAAAAACCCTATTGCTCTCTACAACTACCTGAAAGGAGATTGTGGTGAGATAGGTGTCACTCCTCTCCCACGTGACAGGACAAGAGGAAATGGCCTCAATTTGTGCCAGAGGAGGTTCACATTGGACATCAGGAAAAAATTTCTTCATGGAAAGTATGTCAAGCATTGAAATGGGCTGTGCAGGGATGTAGTAGATTAATCATCCCTTGAAGTGTTCAAAAAATGTGTGGACATGGCCCTTGAGGCCATGGTTTAAAGGTAGGCATGGTCGTGGTGCTTGGTTGACAGTTGAATTTGATGATCCTTTCCAACTTTCGTAATTCTATACTTCTATGATTCTATGATTGTGGAGGAACTTGTGGAGAAAGTTTGGTGAAATTTAGAAATTAATAGGTGGTCTTGAAATATAGTCCTAAGATTCAGGATGGTAACTGTTGTTTTGAGTAACATTAGTCACTGTTATAGGGTGATGCCTACATGTCTGTGTGTGGCTGTATGCAGGTAGCACATGTATATGTATAATCTATTTTACAATATTCTAAACATACCTCAGTATATGCTGAATAAATTAAATTGCCTTGACACCTTCATTGGTTTTAAAATTGCATTTTTACATCCTTTCAGAAGTTTTGGAAGTTTATTCCAGTCTCACCAAAACATTCTTTTGAACTGAACAGTACCTCATGATTTACACAAATATACTGGTGTAATTATATGATAATATTTATACTCAGAGGAGAAAAATACCTTAATCTATTTCTATCATCTAGCATTTTGTGAATGATTTTTGAAAGAACCCTTGCAGCTCTGGAGAAAACAACACTGGATTGGAACTTAATTTATGACTTATTTAGTTACACAAATGGAAAACATTATCATAAAATGTTAAACTTCCGTGGTTAGTGCATTCATATAGATTTCTTGATAATGGCTGAATTAATTTTAAAAATATTTAAGAAAATGTCCTCCTTGACTGAGACTCTCCAAGCCAAGAAAACCCACAAATGCAGTACTTTGCAATCACAGTGTTTACATTAGTATCACATCAGTAATATGAGCCTTTCTCTAGGACACTAAAACACAATCTTGAGAGTTAGTAAGAGGAGAATTTGGAAATAAGTATTAAAGTCGGCTGGATAAATTTAATCTGCATAATTGCTAGAGTTTCTGAGTTTCCACTATGATCTCCTATAGAATTTTCTGATCAAGGATCACTATGTGAGAACAAAGACTACCACAACACTCTTGCCTAGGGCTTTTGCCTGTAACTGCTGTAACTGGAACAACCTGGAAATACATTGTTCCCTGAACAAGTTCAAAGACCTTTTGACTGAAAGGCTAATGGATACATCTGTGCAAAACCCAGTAATGGTAAAGATGTTTTTTAATATTTCAAAACTGCCTCTAAACAAATAATTGTCTACAATGCTCTGCTCCTATTTCAAATAAGGTGTGGCCATTTCATGGTTCAAAAGTGTATAGTGGCAGAAACGTCTAGAAGCAAGAAAAAGTAAATTCCTTATTTTTCCCCCTCATTTCTAGATTAATATTGTTTTTCCTTTCTTACAAAAAAAAAAAATAATGGGGTGGGAAAAAGGAGGGAGGTGGTACAGATGCAACTCTGGAAACCTACTGGAAAGATTTTACCTTGCAGCATCACATGTTTCCTTTTAGCCCAGGAAAACAACCACATGCTAGATCACACTTGTACACCTAGAGCTGAAAGAGGAAAAGACACATCACCAGTTTGAAAACGGGAGTAGTCTATATAAGAGCTTTTAACTATGATGGTGATCATCATTTAGGAATAGATATTTTTGAACATACTTGCTAAGCTAATTTCAGAGATAAACTCTTCTGAGTAGTTTTGGTGTGTTAAATTGAAGAGCTTGAAATATGTCTGATCTCATACTAGAAGAAGGAATGTTTTTATGTCTGACTATAAGAAAAAAATCCTCTCTTTTGCAGAAGACAAGTCCAAATCTGTGCATTTAAACCGGCAAAAGGTGAGTAGAATTTAAGATAGATGTGATGTGCAAATATTCCTATCACTGACTATGTATACAGGGGTGGGGATTCCCTACCTAGAAAGTGAATAAGTTCTGGCCTTCTTTACAAACTACTTCAGAATAACCCTAGATGCTTAGTGGTCCACCTCCCTTGTGAGCAGCCAGCTATATTGTGGAAAAGAAGGGACTATTCTAATTGATCACTTACACAAGACCAAGAGTCCCTAGGATTTTACTTTCAGCACAGGGATGGCTTCATGTCTATGGAAAGTGTGGTCATCACTTAGCTGAAATTAGCTTCTACTGCAGAGGGGGAGTCTGGGGTGAGGGAAGAGGGAGATGAAGATCTCAGCTCTGATACTTAAAGGGGTGGGTCACACAGTCCATGCAAGAGAAGAGAATGGAAAGGAGCTGCTAGCCCAAAACTAACCAAATCTAAGCACTTGGAAAGTGAATATAAACATGACTACTAAATGAACTGAAGCTTCCCAGTTTATCAGAATCAGCTTCTTTTGCATTTTGTGTTATGAGATGACTATTAATATGACTAGTGACTAGCAGCTGGTTTTGCCTTTCCTGGACTCTGACCTGCATAGGAATATGATCCTGCAAGGTTTTTTCATTAGTATAACACCATGGGAGTAATAAAAAGTTGGCAGTACAACCATTAAATAATGATATCTAAAGTAGAAATGCATGTGGCAGCACCTTTGGTCTCTGAAGAAACGTAAGGCTGAGCCCCAGGTTGTCTTCCCCTTCATCAAAAGAGTAACCTTTTAGTTTATGTAACTATAGATTTTGTCTTTAACTCTTTTAAAATGTCGCAAAAGAAAGTGATATCATAACTACCATGAATGTGTGTCATGTGTTTATTTATTCACCTTCTCTTTCCTGTTACCTTTAGTCTTTGATTACATCTTTCCCCTGGGAATCAAGCAAATTTGATTGGCTAGGGGTTCATTTTCCCCCACAGTTTACACACAAATCTGACTTACTCCTCAACAAGAATGAGTAATTCAAAAGACTTGGCTAATATGTTTTTATAAAACAAAGGAAAATGTAACAGCTGGTGTAAAATATGAACCAGAAGACAATAAGAGAGAGAGAAAGAGGAGGGGAAGAAAGAAAGAAAGAAAGAAAGAGAGAGAGAGAGAAAAGAAAGAAAAAAAGAAAAAAGAAAGAAAAGAAAGAAAAGAAAGAAAAGAAAGAAAAGAAAGAAAAGAAAGAAAAGAAAGAAGAAGAAAGAAAGAAAGAAAGAAAAGAAAGAAGAAAGAAAGAAAGAAAGAAAGAAAGAAAGAAAGAAAGAAAGAAAAGAAAGAAAGAAGAAAGAAAGAAAGAAAGAAAGAAAGAAAGAAAGAAAGAAAGAAAGAAAGAAAGAAAGAAAGAAAAAGAAAAAGAGAAAATTTTGTAAATGTGCACACTCACAGAGTGGTTTTCGTGCTGATGAGCAAATACAGGAATAAGAAGTATTTTGATCAGAAATTGTCATTCTGTGAGATTCAGAAAGCACAGTTATGTCATTAGGTAACAATCTATAATTAACTCATTCAAGTATCTGTGAAGGACATGGCTGAGCCAAGGACAGGAACAGCTATTCCACCCACATGTTCAAATAAAAGCAAACAAAAGTTCTTGCTGTCTGTCACCCTCCTCAGAAGCTTCACAGAAGCTGGTTGATGTGGGGTTATTATTCTGGATGTTATCTCTCACTAGAAAGACTGTGAAAAACCTTTGTTTTCCTTCACAGAAACCATTGTATTTTAAAGGAAATACGCAAGTTTAATAACTGGACAGCAAAACTGACATTAAAATGAACAAAAAAAAATTTTCTTTAAAAAATCTTAATTTCGAATAGTTTTAAATGTGTGAGAGAAGCAAAACGCTTTGGCAGTTCTACTTTTTATCTCCTGACATAGCAGTCAAAAGAGAACAGCAGAGTTGGTAGGCAACCATCCTATTATTAACCATTTCAGCAGTAGCACAAATCTCAGTATTGCTTTATGCCCTTTGTTAGAATACGTGTCTTAAAACATGGTCAGGAGATGGGAAGAAAGGACAATGAGACAGCTTTGAAAAATATGCACATTATACAGGTGTATTAAATGGATACAATGAAACATTAATCACACTTTCCAGCTCCTGCTAGTTTTTAATCATCACAAATTTATAAGGCTCTTTGTAGAGTTCCACAATTTTGACAAAAATATTTTATTTTCTTAAAATGCTTTTCTCTGAAACATTCCCAAAGTTAATTTTTATTAAAATAAAAAGTTATTGTTTCAAGATTAATAACTTAATTCTTTTATTATATGTATAGTGGTAGATCCTAATTGGCCATTAATTCAAATAAATCATTGCAGATTTACACTGATATGACTTAAAGAAAAAATTTGGCACATGGATCCCACTTATTACTCCCACAGCCTCACTGATTTACGGTAGGGGTGTAAATGAGAACATAATTTAGCCCAAGTTATGCAGTTTTGGATACTAATTCCCCAAGGATAAATTTTTATTTGAGGGAAGTTTATTCTAAGTGACTCTCACTAGTCCATGATGTGATATATGTGACATGGGAAAGGGAGAAGGAGAAGGGAGGAAAGAAAGAAAGAAGGAAGGAAAAAAGGAAATAAAGAAGAGGGAAAGCAAACAAGCAAAAAAGCAAGGCACAAAAGAGAAAGAAGTGGAGAGAGAGGAAGGAAGGAAGGAAGGAAGGAA